>NC_046663.1:73262357-73275545 GCF_010883055.1 Belonocnema kinseyi
AAGATGACATTATAATATGCGTATATCAATAAAATTCAAATAAAGACTGATCGCATGATAGATAGCCCCCACAGTGCCCCCCACATTGTACGGCACCAAACGTCCAAGCCACCTTAAATCGAGTTTGATTCAGGGTTGCTACAATAACCCCATTTTTTATTTTTTCTATGTATAAAACCAACCATATACCTAGAAGACTAATAATATTAATGTAAAATATTCTTTCTAAATACATTTTAAACACTTTTTAGTTGCGTTCAATTTTCAACAGAAAAGATCTATTTTCTACCAACAAATACTCATAGAAAAATAAATGTTCAATCAATGAAAAACAAATGAATCTTCAAGAAAATAGTTTGTTTTTTTTGCATCCAAAAAATTATTTTTTAACCAAAAATAGAAGAATTAAATTGTTAGTTAAAACAATCGTTTTTCAATTTAAAAAATGTGAATTCTCAAAAAATAATTTAATTTTAAACTCAAAAGATGAATTTTCTACCAAGAACATAAATTTTCAACCAAAAATATGAATTTTTCAAATAGTGGAATTTTTAACTAAACCTTTTTTTTCAACCAAAGAAATGAATTCTTAACAAAAATAGAATAGTTAAATTTTCTACAAAACAGAAAATATTTTAACTAAAAAGATAATTTTTGAAGAAAAAATAAACTACTTAAATTTTCATTTAATAGAATAAATTTTCATTAAAAAAACGAATTTTCAATAAAATAGTTAAATTTTCAATCACAGAAATTTATTTTTGACCAAAAAGATTAAGTTTTAACTAATGAGAGTACTCTTCTGCCGAAGACGGATTTTCAACAAATAAATCAATTTTCACCTAAAATAAATCAATTTTTAACTTGAAATATATTAATTAAGTTTTCAGTAAAAAACTTAATTTTCAATAAAATCAATGTGGATTTTCAACGAAATAGTATAAAATTCAATCAATAAGATGAATTTCCTACCAAAATAGACGAATTTTCAACAAAGTACGTGATTTTTCAACCAAATATTTGAATTTTTTAAAGAATTTTTAACAAAAAGAGGAATTAGTAACCAAGAAGCTTAAATATTCTCCAGGAAGTTCAAATTTTCCATAAAATAAATGAATTTTAAAACAAATATTTGAATGTACAACCAAACTTGTACGAGTTAAATTTTCAATAAAAACAGATAATTTTCAACAAAATAATTAAATTTTGAACAAAAGAAAAAAGGTTTGTTAACTAAAATGGTGTATCATGAACCAAATAAGCGAATTTTTAACGAAATAGTTCCACTTCCAGCTAATTATTTGAATTTTCAACCAAACAGGATTTTAAATTTATACCAAAAATAGTTGAATTCAACCCAAAAACGATGAATTTTAAAATAGTTAGAGTTCTCAACAAAAAAATAACTTAATTTGTAACAAAACAGTTGCGATTTTTAACCGTAATAATAAAATTAACTTTAACTATTGGGAATGGCGGTCTACCATTTCGCCACATGGTGCCGAAAAATGGAACTATAAAGAGTAGTACAATTTTAAACGTATTTCAATTTTTGCATAAAAGTGTTTTTACGATTGTTTTGTGATGTATAGAACAATGATTGAATACTGAAAACAAATATTCATAAAAAAACAATTAGTTTTAGATAGAATTTCCATCTTATACAGTGAAAAAGTACATTTTTGTGAAATAGGTTTAAAAACAAATACAGTTATTTCATGTGAGTTTTAATGCATTGTAAGCTTAAATTAACTTTATATTTATGCATGTAGCAAGAAATTTTATCCATATTATGCCAAATACGAATCATAAACGACTGGAATTTAAATACGAATTCTAAACTAACTTTTAGATCAGATTTTTAAATAGTAAATATTTCATTTATAAATTAATAAAAATTTACTTTGAGTTCATTTTTGCTTCAAAATAAGTCCATTCAAGTTTATAATCTTTTGAAAATCACAATAAAGTGAACAATAATTGTTTTTTTTTTAGAAAAATATTTTTGTCAAAAAGTGTGGTTTTTCGCGGTATAATATGTAAATTCCATCTAAAATACTTTGTTTCCGATAAAGACTTATTTATATTATCCAATAAATACTTTAATCTTCGCAAAAAATGGTTAAAATACTTTTATGCACAAATTAAAATGCATCTTTAAAATCGTGCCTATTCTTTATAGTTTGAATTGTTGTCACCAGGTGGCGTGTCGTAGTTTAATCATTCCCAATAGTTTTTCGAAAATTGAAGTTTTACGAAAAACTCATAACTTGATCAGGTATTCCCTGACTTTCTGAAATTGCCTGAACTGCAGGAACTCTCTAATTTAAAAAAGTATATCTTTATTTAACTGGAGAATGTTTTTGCAAAATATTTGTAGTAATTATGTCATATATTTGTTTGAACAATAAATGCTTTAAATTTTCTATAAATGCTCTTTTTAAGCTTAATCGCTGAGAATATTCTCCAGAGCATTTGATCAGCATAAATTCTTGGAAATTTGAGAACTCTATAATCGGCAATCTCAATATTTGTTACTTGCAGCTCTTCGAAGACAAGTAGAAACTGGTAAGGCTCTGGTCGAGGCATATCGGTGTCGCTTAGGAGAATTGGAAAACAAAGAAGCTCGGAAGGAGACCCAACTGATAGACCAACAACGACTTCTGCTGGAGGCGAAAGAACGACACGAGGCGGAACTCCAGGCGGTTGAATCCAAGTACAAAGCGCAAATGGAGATGAACCTCCTGCTGCAAGGTCGAATTCTTGAGCTGCATGGAAAACTGGAAGCTGCAACTCCTAGTAGGGGTTCAAAGGCTAATCTCGCCTCTTCGTCTTCGCTCAAGGCCAATAGTAGTGTGGCATCTTCCAGCGAAGGTAGTTCCGCGGTTATTCCAAGCAACTTTGGAGCTGTGGTAAATGACTGCTGCGATTCAGCCGGGGAAATTCTGAACCTGCATGGTATTGTAGTACAACCGCCTCCGAGTCCAGTTACGACACCGACTACGTCAAGTCAACATCGATAATAATAATAATTATTATTATTATTATCATTAATAATAAACGGTAATATTGTACATTTATCAGATTATTCATATTCGACCTTGCAGCTCCCTTTTCAAGAAGGCGGTGCGATTCGGAGGAAACATATTAGTAGCTTCTAATTGAATAATGTTGCATGATCACGATCATTGGGTGGAGAACTGCCGCGAATTGTATCCACTTTCCGATCGACAGCTTCTTCACGACGAATTCACTCTGAATAAAAGTTTAAATATTTTGTGAGCAATCTTAAAACTGTCTTGTGAATCAACTCTACACCTTTTATTGAGGGTTTTACTTTTTTTTTCCTGAAGAAAAAGAAAAGTTTTTACTTGCATTCCTTGCTTTATTCATTTGAATCGCACGGTAAAGTCTAAATTTCGATTAAGGGGGGAATGGGGGATAAGCACTTGCAAAAAAATTGTTGTTTTTTTTTGGTGTAAAATATTTTTTAAATATTGTGACAAAATTTTTAGTTGTTGGAATTACAACGATTCTAGCGATATCCAAAAGTGCCAAATGTGACTGAAAAGAAGAGTCTCATGTCCTCTTCTCTAGCCCATAGGCAAAAAGGGCCTGAGGGCTGTTATAGACATCAGTTCTGTCGTGACTAACCATCGGGTAACACGCAGAGGTAAAGACACTAAAGGTATTCAGTAAAGTTTCAGTTTTCAATTCCATTCTAAAGTTTCCAGTATTTAGTTACAGTTCTTTTGTACATCCAAATATACAGTTTACATATTTATTTTCACATAAAGTGTTTGTTTCTTTTGACCTTTTATCATACGCGGTTACTATCTGCTATCAGTTCCAACATTAGTCAATCGAAGTGTGCACAGTGTAATGGAAAAAAGGAGCTGAAATCGTACAAAAAAAATGAATTTTTTTCTTCACTTTTTCAATGCTTAAACCTTTAAACGAGTTTTTCTCGAAACCGCTTTTTAAAAGTTCGTTACAGCGATTTTACAATAACTACTGAACCGATCCTTCTCAAACTTGGTAAACTTTTTCTAAATATAAAAATTCTCCCCCCAACGATATTTTTGTTTAAATTCTTTTTATGTTTACGTTGGTTTTCACTTAAAAGATGACAACATTTTTCGTGCAAAATCGCATATTTTACTTCAAATGATCACAAAAATAAAAAAAATTCCTAAAAATAATCGTTGTGGGGAGGAAAAACTTATATTTTAACAAAATTTTTTAACTTTTTTAATTTCCGATAAATCAACTTTGAGATATCGCTGGAACTGCAAATCATCTTTTTCAAGAGGCGTACTCGAAAATGCTCTGTCAGTAGCTTATTTCACGATATTTTTCTACAATATAATTACTAATTATTTTTAAAATAATACTTTTTAACCTGCAAAACATTTAACTACATTTACTTTAAACAGATCTCTAAAAAATGAATCAAAAAAGCGTTTTTTCATGCATTATCCCCCATTCCCCCCTTAAACCCAGAAGGCTCGACACCCCCACATTTTTTTGAACTAAAAATTTAATCACTCAATTTTTGGTTAAAAATGATCTTTTTTTGGATAAAAATTCGTCTTTTTATAAAAATTAATCTGCGTGTTTGAAAATGCAATCATTCTAGTTAATGATTCATCATTTAGGTTAGAAATTCATCCTTTTCGTTAAAAAATTCTATTATTCCAGTTAAAGATTCATCAGTTTAGTTGCAAATTTATCGCTTTTTTCATTAAAAAATTTTAATTAAAAATTCAATTTCTGGTAGAAATTAATCTTCTTGGTAGAAAATTAATGTTTTATATTGAAAATTCAATTATTCTAGCTAATGATTCATCATTTAATTTTAAAATTCAGTTATTCCAGTTAAAGATTAATAATCTTAGTTCTCTTTGGTTGAAAGTTAATTGTTTAAAATAAAATTGAACTACATATTCAATTTTTAATTTAAAAATGAACTTTTTTTTAGTTAATAATTCATATTTTTTAGTAGAAATTGATCTTCTTGTTTGAAAATTAAATTATTTTCAATATTCATCGTGTTTGGTTAAAAATTCCTCTTTTTGGTTAAAGACTATTGTTTTTACTAAAAATGTAAGTATTCAATTTGTGTTTGAAAACTGATATTTTTTATTTAAAAATTCATCATTTTGAAAATTTATAATTTTTTTAAAGTAAACTAGTATTTTAAAAAGCAGTTTTTAAAAAAAATTATTTCTTTTTATAAAAATGTAACCATGACATTTGAGTATTCCATCATTTTATTTTAAAATTCATCTGTTCAATTTTTTGTCTAAAAATGATATTTTTTAGCCGTAAATGCGTCTTTTTGGCCAAATTTAAACTTCTTGGTTCGAAATTCATCTTTTTTTATTATAATGAAACTATTTCAGTTGAAAATTCACGATTTTAGGTGAAAATTAAAGCTTTTAAGTAAAAGTTTAACCATTCCATTTTATATTGAAAATCGGTCTTTTTATTTCATAATGCAACTATTTGATTAAAACGTTGCCTTTTTTAGTTGAAAATTGAACAATTTCGTTGATAATTCATGTATTTTTTTTAATAATCTTTTTTGGTAGACAATGCATTTTCTTGTTTTGAAATTCACATCTTTTTAGTTGAGAATTAAAGTATTACATTTAAATATTCATCATTTTAGTTGAAAAATTATCTGTTTTGTTGTAAATAAGACTGCTTGGTTGAAAAATAAACTCTTCGTTAAAAATTCATTTTTTGGTTTAAAATGTCCATCTATTCCAGTTGCTGATGCATAATTTTAGTTACAAATTAATTGCTTTGGTTATAATTATAAAATCGTCTCTTTGGTAGAAAATGAATATTTTTGTAATTAAATTCCTAGAAACTGAAAAAATATTTATAATCAACTCGCGAAACTGTATACATCTCCGAAAGCCACTCGAATATTTTCAAAAATTCGAAATATTTGAATGTAAAGTTCATTAAATTCAAATGTTTACTTAACTTTTAATGTTTAGTTTATGTTAGTTTCAAGTGTACAGTTCTGGATGCTGTTTTTTAGAATTATTAAATTCTTACAGGCAATAAACTTAAACTTATCAGTTTGGGAGATTAGAAAATTTTAAATTTCATTATATAAAAATAGGCGTTAGGTAGGTTCTGTTCAGCGATTTATGACTCTTTGAACATTAGTTTTAAAATTTGCTTAAAATAAAAAAAAAATTAAATCTCTTTCAATCTTGAGAATCTGAGTAAAATTTCTATAGGGTTATGAAATTTCCCTTTAAATATTATAACATTTTAAAACTTTACAATTCGTTGCAATTCAGTAAAACCCCATGAAATCTGATATTTCCTGAATTCCTGGCAAATTTAGAAAAATCCTGGTAGATTTACTGAAATACCTTCAAAGCTTTTAAAATTCTAGGAAATTCTTTAGAACCGCATACAATTTTGTTGCATTTCTTCGAATCCTTGGAAATATCCTAAAACGTTTAAAATCCTTTTAAGTTTTTTAAAATACCCTAAAATCCTTTGAAATTCCTCAAAATCCCTTCAAATTCTTGATATCTATTGACAATTTTGGAAATTCCTCAATTCTTATTAATAAATTCTCTGAAATTCATTAGAATATTATAAAATCCGTTGAAATCACGTGAAAGTATATGAAATCTGATGACATTCCTTTAAATATTTGAAGTCTTTTGAAATCCTTGGAGATCCTGGGAAAGAGGGCCGCTAAAATAGGCTGTTTTTAAACCTCGCTAACGACCTGGGGAAAAAATATTAAAGTATATTACCGGTATCAAATTACTCGTCATTGAAAACCAAAGGGAGCCTCGTTTGTCAGTTTTAAAAAATTCCAAAAAATTTCCCCTATTTAGTGGTTAAGAAGACCCCAAAAAAATTAAAAATAGAAAATACCAATAATTATATAATTATTTTTCATTGTATTTTTTCTATAAAATAAACCTTACAAAATTAAATCACGTCTTTTCTTGATCGATAAGGGGTTGATGGGAAAAATGATTTTATAATTAGTAGTATTTTCTATTAAAAATTTTTTTGGGTCTTCTCAACCCCCAATTAGGGTTAATTTTTTGAAAATAAAAAAAAAACGAAAATGGATGCTTATTTTGGTTTTCAATGACGAGTAATTTGATACCTGTAACATATTTTAAAATTTTTTCCCCAGGTCACTAGGGAGGTCCAAAGAATAGGCTAACTTCGTCACTCTTTATTAAAATATTCTCTTGAGATCCTTTAAAATCCCTTTGAATTACTGAAAATTTTATAAAATCCCTGAAAAATCCTTTGAAACATTTGTAAATCTTGAAAAAATTTTTATATCCCTTAGAATATTTTTCAAAATGCATTAAAAATTTACAAAGCCTATGAAAACCCTTTTAAATCTTTCGTAATTTTTATATCTATTGAAATCACTTAAAATCCCAAAAAAATCCTTTAAAATCTTTAAAAAACTATAAAGTCCCTTGAAATCATTAAAAAATACTATGAAACCTTATAATTTCCTTCTAAATTTTAAGAAATTAATTTCAATCTCAAAAATTGTGCTTTAATCTTTGAAAAGCCCTTGAAATCATTGAAATTATATTAAATCCTTGTGAAATCTCTTGGACTGCCGTAAAATATTTTAAATCTTTTTTAATCCCTTAAAAGTTTTTAAAACTTGAAACATTCCATGAAATAATTTAAATCCTTGGAAATTCTATAATATTTCTTGAAAGCTGTTAAAATCATTTATAATTCTTAAAATCCCTTGAATCTATTAAAATTCTTTTCAATACCTGGTAACGAGCAGTAAATTGTTTTTGTTTTTAGAGGCCACACTGACACATTTATATTGACAATTTGACTGCTAAGAAGAAACTTGATTGTTAGTATAAAATTCTTTAGCAATTGATCAATTTAATTAGGCATAGTTCTTTGTCAGGTCACTTGTCTGTATCGGCGCCTGATATCATGACAAGATTTGTAGAAATTGAAAAATATATATTTTTAAGAAAACTAAGAATCTAACGGTCAAACTTGGAAAACACTCGTTAAATATTTCCATTCAAATTAAAAATAGAGGAAAGAAAAAGAAGGTAATTTCAAAATTCCCTTCTTTCGTTTTCTCTCTATATTGTTTTAAATTCCCAAACAAAAAATATTTCAGTGTTCATTCCACATTCTTCTTTTTTTTAATTGGAATGGAGAAATTTGAGAGTGTGAATCCAAATTTGATCCATAAATTCTTAGATTTTTTTACACGATTAAAACAAAAATTATATAAAGGTCCTTGACCAGGTAACATTAATTAACAATGTTGTATGTTAATTTGTCTGTCTACTGATTCCCTTAATATTATTAGAATATTGATTATTCTTAAGATTGTGAAAAATGGATATAAAGAGCATTTTTTTCACAATCTTAAGAATAATTAATATTCTAATCATTTTCATTGGACCAGTAGATAGAAAAACTAATATCAAAAAATGTTAATTAACTTTTTTTAATTTCTAAGAACTTTGTAATTATATTTAAATGTTTATTTATTAATAAAGGCGGTGGATAAAAGCTTTAATATAAAAACAATATATTTGCAAAGTACATTTACAATTCGTATATAATACTGAACGATAAAAAACTGTCTGATATCACAAGTGAGCTCGCACAAATTACATTTGCACATCCATTGTAAACCGCTATCAAACTTTCATAAATGAACATAAACAGTGAAATTGAACGAATGGCAATTAAGAGTTTAAAAAAAAGAAGGGTGGGGTAACGACTTTGGTCTTTTGTTACTTCGCTGGACTCATTAATTTTATTAATACGTTTGGAGTTCCTGACTCGTAGTCAATAGAATCGCATCATCGGGAGGAGCATAGCTCGCCAAATCTGTAAAGAGGAGTTAAATTTCGATTAGAAAGCCAAATAAAACAATAAATTGAGAATGTAAAGAGAAGATAGTGTGCAAGTCTTGGATTTCAGGATACATAACTTCTGCTTCCAAATTATAAACTGATCTATTTCTAAATCTTTAAAATTAATATGTTTAATATTTGGTGTAACATCGAAATTCGAAGTTATGTACCTTATATGCTGTGTTCCTAATTCATGCACCATAATCGTTTCTACTCACGACTATGACCCTGTTGTAGAGGATAAGCTTTGGCTTTTCGAAGCAACAACTGCAGAAGCCAGTAAATGGTCAACCAAGTAAGTGCTCCGACCGAAAATACTCGAAACGTAACGACACCCTTGTATTCGTCCATTAGGTATCCGCATAGTAAGCTGCCGGCGGATACACCTGAAAAAATTGGTATTATTGGGTACGGCCACGGAAACGGTCTGGCGCCATCTGTTACTCAAAAGTGGCTATTTCTTAGGGATAAATTCCATTTGTTTACATGCGATTGAAAATAAATGAATTTATACAAAAAATGTTAAATGATCAGATAACGGGAGTGCCTGTAGGAAAGCTGACAAAATCTCGAGTTAGGAAAATACTATACTAAGGTACCTGGAAAAATTATTGTGTTAATTGGGCCAGTAATATTATATTTATACGATCTATTATTTTTGTAAACGTAATGCTAGTTGTGAGATTTTGAGGTTATAAAGTTTAATTATCTCATGATATTTATGGAGCATATTTTATTTTAATTTGATTTTCTTGAAGAATATTTTGTGAAAAAGTATTGTTTAAACAAAGTCAAGGTTATTGAAAATCAGTAATAATTTTTTATTTAACGACTGTTAAATAATTGAAAATTAATTAATCAATGTTGAACATATTCTTAATTTGCGTTATTTCAAACATAGGGATATTCTAGTGTGCAAATTACACAATTCCGGATAAAAAAACGATTGGTATTTTCATGTCCTAAGATACCTGTCGTACATTTTGATTTTGAGTTCATAAAGTTGGGGTAAATGTTTACTGGAACCTTAAAAATACATAGTATCTATAATAGTAAATCTACAAAATGGCAATACTTCTCAAAAGGAAAATTTTAAGCAAACCTACATGTAATTATTTATTTGAAGTTTTCACAGTGAGTGTCCCGTATCTCAGTTATAATTTTAAAATATTTTTCACATAAAGAAAAAGGTTAGGAAATTTATGATTATAATTATAAATCTCTCTAATGCTTCTCTTTGTATTACAATATATTTGTTATTTAATAAACACCTGTAATTTTAATTAATTTTAATTTTCCGGCAATTGTTATGGTTATGTTCATAATCAACAACGAAACTACAACGGGTTTAGCTGGCATGAAAAGACAATTTTTTCACTAAGTCTTTTTGTGAGAAAGTTTCCTCTATTATTTAGTTTCGTGTTCGAAAATGTTACATACGTTTTAAAAACCAATCATCTATTAATTTATTATATTTAAAAACATAGCACACCTGCTAACTTGTGAAAATGTCAAGTTTCTATTCCCTGGGAATTTCAGGATCTGGCCGCCGCGGGCGCTGCCTGTCATATCCGGTTAATATCAAGGTTATGTCCGTACCCAATAAGAAATCTTCCATAAATTACGTTACGAGTGGGGGGGGGGGGGGGGGGGGGGGGTGTCCTAGTAAAAGTCAGTTAAAATTCAGAAAAATTTCATTTTTAAAAATACATATGGTAAAGCTTTTAGTACGTTTCTGGATGATGAATGTTTTTGGTAGAAAATTAATCTTTTTGTTTAAAATTTTATGTTTTTAGTTGAAAATTCAACTGTTTGGCTGAGAATTCTCGAATTTTATTGAAAATTCATCTTTTTTGATAGTAAATTAATATTTGTTTCAAAATTCACCATTTTTAGTTGAAACTTCAACATTTTGGTTGAGAACTCCCAATTTTATCAAAAAAATCGTCTTTTTTGATAGTACAAAAACTAATTTTGTTGTGACGAAAAATTCTTTTGACTTGGAAATTCAACTTTATCGTTCAGAATTCTTCATTTTTTTTTTAATTTGTCTTTTTTGTAGTAAATTAATATTTTTGTTTAAAAATTCATCTTTTTGGTTGAAAATTTAACAACTCAGTTTTAAATCGAACTACTTTCTTAAAACTTAAAAAAATTTCTTTCTTAAAAATTCAACATTTTGGTTGAGAAATCTTGGATTTGATTCAAAATTCGTAAAATTCATCACTTTGGTTTGAAATTGAACGGTTTTGTTCAAAAATTCTTTCTTTTTTTTTTAAGTAAAAATTTAACTTTTGGTTAAAATGGAAATATCAAGTTAAAATTTCGTTGTTTTTTGTTAATAATTTATCTAGTTTAGTTGAAAATTCAACATTCGGGTTGAGAGTTTTTGTATTGAGAAGAATCTTCGACTGAAATAGTTGCATTTGTTAATCAAAAATAATAATTTGTACTAAAATATATAAATTGTCAACCAAACTAAAAAAAAAATATTAATTTTTAACTAAAACTATATATAATTTAATTGGAGTAAGTTAAATTTCAGTTAAAAAATTACTTTCAACTAAAAAAAACTTTCAACCAAAAAAACTAATTAAAGAAAATAGTTAATTTTTCAAACAAAGTGATGAGTTTTCAACTAAAATTGAGCGGTTGGGTGCAAGAGCGGCCTACTTGCATTTACACAATGACAGCCGAATGGAAATCCTAATTCTTAGATTCATAACATTTGTAAACACAAAAGTTGGGTTAGGAGAAGAGTCAAGTGTTGGAACATCTCGTGAGTTTTTTTTTATAAAAAAATCACGAGACTGTTTAATAAAGCAACATTTTGCATTGTTTTTTATAAGTAGTTAAAAGCACAAAAGTGTTAGGACTGTCAGGATGATAATCCTAAAGTTTTTCATTTACATCGAGGTTATATTTACACGTACAATATTATGTTTTTTATTAAAGTATATTCAAAATTAGCAATGCGTTTAATCCAGTACTTGATTCTGAACTTTCGTGAAGCATTATATACTCGAATTAATATTGCAAAAAAAAAGAATTAATTTGACGCCTTACAGCTCTTTTATAGTTGACAGTCCCATTTTTACAACGTTTTTCTGTTGATTTATTTTTTTATTTTTCATTAAGAAAACTTTGACAAAAGAAAAATGTATTCGTAATTAAAAACGAAACTGGGTAGTTGTAGCTCAACTAAAGATTTAAACCAGGCGTACCAATTAAAACTCAATTTTACTGAAATCACAAATACTTATTTTTATTTATCGAATATCGAGAGATCTCGTTGGAACCTGCTGTGTTGAACGGTGCAAAATATGACTTCTCTTATTTTCAGTTTGGCAACTCCAACAGCTTTGACCAAATAGTAGAATTTTTAATCAACAGAGATAAATTCGGAAACAAAAATCTACTAACTTTTGTTTAAAAATGTAATTATTTTATTGAAAATTATACTATTTTGCTAGTCATATTTTTTTGAGTAAAGTTAATTATTTTCAATGGAAAAGTCAACAATTTTATTTTTGATTCAGATCAAAAAGAGATTAATTCTGAAAAATTCGCCTTTTTGGTTTTAAAATTATTTTGCTTTATAAATTTCATCTTTTTTGTTTGAAATATAAACTATGACACTTTTTGTGGAGAATTTATCTTTTTAGGTTGAAAATTCAACTAATACGTGACCCAATCCATTTCAAATCAAGCAGGACCCTACTATTGAAAACTCAGAATCTCTCGAGGGCGAAATATGTTATTTCTTAGAGGAAATTAGGCAATGCGTATTTTTCTGATTTGCAAACAAAATTTGTTCTAACAAGTTATGCGTATTCGAATTTTGTGCTTTGTTTTTCAAAAATCCCGATTTTTTTTCTTTAAACCTCTATAACTTTAGGTCTAATTGATTTTCTCAAAAAACCTACCTTTACATTTTTTGTCAATTTTTTTTTTAACTTGTGCTTTGATAATGAAGATATCTTGTAAGTTTGATGCTTGCTAAATAACTTTTGTAGACAGGGGAATTATTTTTGGTTATAAACGAATTTTCTACTTTTTCTTCGAAACAATGACAGATACGAAAAAATTTTAAGATAAAAGTTCGCACGTCTAAAAAAGTTCTATGAAAAATGTCTCTTGTTCTTTTGTGATATTTTTATTTCGAGGGTAGTTCAATAAGTCTTTAGAATGAAGTATAAAAACAATTTTTTTTGGGTAAATTTTTTTTTATTTTTCAACATAATCTCCTTGGAGCTCTATACAC
>NC_046663.1:73275645-73320760 GCF_010883055.1 Belonocnema kinseyi
TCTAGTCGGGAGTGGTGCTGACTGAAAACAGATGATTTGGAGCGATTCGCGCGCCATCTGTTGGTCATTCTAAGGACTTATTGAACTACCCTCGTAGTTTACGAATGCATCATGCGGGCCAAGCCGTTTTTGATGTCGGGAGATTTTTTTCCCCTTAAAAATGTAATTTTCAAACTTTTTCGTGAACTATGAAAAAAATTTGCAAAAGAACCAGACATATTTTGCAGATCTTTTTTAGACTCCGGGCTACAAAATTTATTTAGCAAGCATCAAACTTACAAAATATCTCCATTATCAGAGTACAAGTTCAAACAAAAATTGACAAGAAATTTAAAGGCGTTTTTTTGGAGAAAATAGATTTTTAATTTTTTCAGTAAAACGGTGCCATTTTGTTTATTTGAAGCTTTTTCAATTTTCTGGCGGATTTTAAAAGAAGACGATGAACGCTATTAGAGTCAAAAAGAAAATAATGAATATCTCAATAATAAATAATAAATATCTCAAGCAATATTTTGTTATATTTTGTTACAAGGGGGGGGGGGAGGGCGTTCTAGAGAGGGCCCATAATCCGTGACGTAATTTAAGTACGGCTCCTAAGTAAATAAATCCGTAACCCAATAACATAATAAGCACACGCATATGCCCTGCGACTGTAATTAAAGTATAAATCACTTTTCTAAATTGACAAAAATGATAAAAATAATGAAACCTTGGATTTTACTGCGATTAGAAGTAAATTTCCGGTTTCCCGGTCAAGTAGCCAACCTGATTTTGCCGAAAAAACAGGAAAAAACACAAGGGATCTTACCAACGCCTTCGAAGACGGCGCCAACAACTCCTTGAATTGTAGCTTTGGTTCCTGGAGGTGCGACTTTATCGCCATAAGAAACCATAGTTGGCCAACAAAGACCAAACGAAGGTCCGTGAAGTACTTCCAGCAAAATTAGCCACCAGGCATTGGAGATCATACTGTAGGTCATAAATCTGCAAAAGTTCATTATTTAGCTTCTAAATATCTAAAAACGATAGAAAAGTTTGAAGCATATTTTGTTGCAACCGAGAAATTCGCACTTTTAATTTGCTGACCTGATTGCATATATAAGCAGCACAAGACTCATAACATTGATATGACCCAATTTTCTTAATACGGTTCCTGACAAAAAGTTGAAAGGCAGTTCGCCTAACAAGCTTTGAATACCGATAAGCAAACCCTGCAAGGTTTTCAACCAAGGTGTACCAATTGGCACCAACTCCTCGGTGTACCATAAAAGGTAGTTCCAAACAACTCCGGTACACATTCCAGATCCTATGCACCAAAATGCAAAGACCAAAATTCTTCCCTCCCTTGCAAGCGACCAAAGTTCCCAAAGAACTGATGGTTCGCTTTCTCCAGATTCTGGATTTTTCTGAAAGAGTAATTAACAGTGAAAAAATGGTTTGTGAAAGATAGAAAAGTTAAAGTGTTTATGTCTGCGTTTCATAGGAATAAGTACCTTTCTCAGCGTTGACGAGACGATAATATCAAATATCATCGCGATCAGCATTATATAAAATATGCAAGTGTAGTCTTTCTGCGTTTCACCTCTGCTGAAAACATCTACTAAGTATCCGGCGCTTATGCCAAAAATTCCGAAGCCTATACTTCCCCACATTTTTTGTTTGCCATATTCCTTTCTTTTATCTCCACCTAAAATTGTTGCTCCGAATTAGTTAGTTTTAAAATCTATCCGAAATCTTTGCGCAATATTTAAAATATTTTATGAATATTTGACTATATTTTCGAAATGACTGAAATCTTTGGAAAATCATTTAAATCTTTTTGAAATCATTAAACAATATTTTTAAAGATTTTGACATTTTTATTAAATCTTTGTAAAATATTAAAAATGTTTTTAAAATATTTAATATTTTCGAAATTGTTTAAATCTTTGCGAAATACTCGAAATCCTTGTGAAAACTTTGGAAAACTGTGAAATATTTTTTAAACATTTGTGAAATTATTGAAATTTTTGTGAAATCCTTTATGCCTTTGTGAAATCTTTTAAACATCCGAAATTTTTGTAAAATATTTGTGAATTACTTAAAATATTGGTGAAATATTGTAAATCTATCAAACATCTTTGCGAAATCTGTGGCAGATCATTGAAATCCTTTTTAAATATTTTTGAAGTATTTGGTATATTTTTGAAATTGTATAAATTTTGGTAAATCATTCAAGCTTTTGTGAAATCTTGTTAATCTATCCGAAATCTTTGCGAAATATTTAAAACTTTTAGAAAATGATTTAAATCTTCGAAGAACAATAACAATGTTTTTAAAATATTTAATAATATTTCTGGAACTGATTAAATCTCTGCGAAATATTTAAAAATTATTTAAATCATTATGAAAATTTTCAAATTTATCCAAACACTTTTTTTATCTGTGGGAAATCATTCTAATCTTTGTGGAATATTTCTGAAATCTTTACTAAATATTTGAAATATTTGGTTATATTTGTGAAATTATTGAAATTTTAGCAAAATCATTAATGTTTTTTATAAAAATCTTTTAAATCTATGCAAAACCTTTGCGAAATATTTGATATTTTTGGGAAATGATTAAAATCTTCGCAAAGAAATCTTTCAAATTTTGTTGAAATGTATAGTTTGAAATCATTGAAATCATTAGGAAATATTTTTAATATTTTTGAAATATTTGGTACATTTTTTAAATCCTGGTAAACCATCCAAAATATTTTTGAAATCTTTATAAAAACATTTAAATCTTTGTAAAATATTTAAAATGTTTTTAAAATCTTTGATATTTGTAAAATTGTTCAAATCTTTTCGAAATATTTGCGAAATTATTGAAATCTTTAAGAAATCTTTGCAAACCTGTGAAATATTTTAAAAACATTTGTGACATTATTGATATGTGAAATCCTTTATGCCGTTGTGAAATGTTTTCAATCTATCCGAAATTTTTGTGAAATCTTTGCGAATTATTTGAAATATTTGGTAATATTTGAAAAAATGATTAAAATATTGTTTTATTTAAAATCTTTGTGCAATCTTTTACATCTATCAAAAATCTTTGCGAAATCTTTGTGAAATCTTTGTGAAATCTTTATAAAATATCCGAAATATTTGCGAAATATTTGAAACTTTTAGAGAATCATTTAATTTTTTGAAAAATATTAACAATTTTTTAAAAATATTTGATAATATTTGTGGAATTATTGAAATATTTTGAAATATTTGTGGCATTATTAACATTTTTGGGAAATCATTTATGTTTTTTGTAAAATATTTTAAATCTATGCAAAAGCTTTGCGAAATATTTGAAACAATTGTTATATTTGGGAAATGATTATAATCTTTGCAAAGAACTTTGAAATTTTGTCGAAATGTATAGTAATATTTGTGAAATTATTGAAATCTTTGGGAAATCATTGATGTCTTTGTAAAATATTTTTAATCTGTCAAAAATATTTGAAATCCTTGCAAAATCTTTAATATCTTTGGGAAATCATTGAAACCTTTGGAAATATTTGGGAAATAATTTTAATGTTTGTGAAGTCATTGAATTCATTATAAAATATTACAAATATTTTTGAAATATTTGATACATATTTAAATCCTGTTAAACCATACAAAATATTTTTGAAATCTTTATAAAATCATTTAAATCTTTGTAAAATATTAAAAATGCTTTTAAAATATTTGATATTTGTGAAATTATTTAAATCTTTTCGAAATATTTGAAATCATTGGGAAATCATCGAAATCTTTGTGAAATCTTTGGAAAACTGTGAAGCATTTTTGAAAAATTTATGAAATTTTTGAAATCTTTGTGAAATACTTTATGCCTTTGTTAAATCTTTTAAATCTATCCAAAATTTTTGTGAAATCTTTGTGAAATTTTAAATTGAAATTCTTTTAAAATGTTTCTGAATTATTTCGTATATTTTTGAAATTGTAGAAATATTTGGAAAATCATTTTTTTTTTTTTAATATTTGATAATATTTGTGGAATTGTTTAAATATTTTGAAATATTTTGTAATGTTTGTCAAATTATCGAAATCTTTGGGAAATCATTGATGTTTTTTGTAAAATCGTTTAAATCTATGCAAAAGTTTTGCGAAATGTTTGAAGCATTTGATATCTTTGGAAAATAATTGAAACTTCGAAATTTTTTTAAACTGTCCAAAATATTTGGTAATATGTATGAAATCATTGAAATCTTTATGCAATCTTTAAGATCCATCGAACATGTTTATGAAATAATGTAAGTCTTTGGGAAATCTTTTAAATCTAACAAAATCTTTGCGAAATATTTGAAATCTTTGCGAAATATTTTAAATATTTTTTTGATGTTTGGCAATATGAATTTTATACCATTATTTATTATTTACTATTAATTGTTCATTTGCTATTATTTATGAACAATGTGTATGTAATATAATATTATTATACTATGCACAAATTGTGCCAGCCTAGAGAAAAAAGGCTCCGCCGCTTCTGGAAAATCGTGAGGATTTTTTGATTAGCAGAGTAATTTTTTTAAACTTACCAAGAAGATTGAAACAGATGGCATCTCCTATGCTAACTACAACTGCCATACCAACCCAGCTAGCGATGGCGGCCCATAAAAATACATGAAACTGATAAGTTGAACTCTGTGAGAAAGTGGTCGAATTTTTAGCTTCACGTAATAAATTGTCCATAGGTGGAAATTTAGGACAGCTAATTCGACAAGGCGTTAAGATATGAGAACTGCAAAATGGCCTGTTTGAATTTCCATTTGAAAGTAGTGCTCTCTCTACTTTTACGTTTACACAAGTACCTAACTAAACAATAAAAGCAATCAAATATAATCATTCATTATTTTTTTTTTCAAATCAATGTTTTTGAAATCAATCTTACCACAATATCGTGTAACGTATTGAATTGTGCAGTGAAATTAAAAGGCACACCGTCAATACAATGACGCCAATCCATCCTCGTAATATTGTGAATTTTCGAAGGAAACTCACAAATCTGACAAAAAGAAACCTGGAAGAACAGTCGCGAGTTAGTTAACTCATACCCGTTAAGATATTAAATTTAATCTTCTGTTTCAGGGTGGCCATTCAAACTTCAAAACAAAATTTCGGATTATTTCTCGATTTTTCCAATCAAAAATTACATTTTTCTCGGCCTATTTTAAGCGTTTATATCAATAGTTGTTAAATACAAATTACCTTATTGTATCATTTTGAAACCAACAAACAAATTTTTAATTGTATTACAATAATGTAAATGATTTTAAGAAAAGAGTGATTATTTATTAAAAGAGGGAAATAATAGAGAAATAAATTCTTTAATATAACAATAATATAGGTACCATATTACTCTACTTGTAAGTTCAAATATATTTCATTTATAATAAAACAGTGACATTTTCAACCAACAAAAAATAGAGTATTAAGAAAGAAGTTCATTTTTTTTAAGCAAAAAAGTCGAATGTTTTCGAAAAAATTTGACTTTTACACCCGAAAAAATGAATTTTCAACAAGTTGCATTTACAACCAAATATTGGAAATTTCATGCAAATGCGACGAATTTTCAACAAAAAAGTTGAATATTCAGCCAACGAAGATGAATCTTCTATAAAAAAAATACTTAATTTACAACAAAATAATTAAAATTTCAACCAAATTGTAGAAGTTTTAACCAAAAGTGATGAATTCTTGACCAACAATATAATAGTAGACTTCTAATGAAAAAGAATCAATTTTTAACCAAAACATATGACTTTTCTATTAAAAGATGAATTTGAAGTCGAAAAGGAAGAATTCCAGACCAAAAAATGTTGAAATAAAATTTAGAGTATAATTAGATGTTAATTATTTTGATTTAAAAAGAATTAACTTTCAAGCGTAAAAGACAAATTGTCAGCCAAAAAATAGATTTTTCTACAATAAGATAAAAATTAATGAAAAAGGACCAATTTTGCATACAAAAAGAATAACCTTTAGCAAAATAGTAGGATTTTGACCCAAAAAGATGACCTTATAACAAAACAGTTGAATATTCATTCTAAAAAGAATATTCAATCAAATTAACGAATTTTCTAACCAAAAATATTAAATTTTAACGAAAAACAGTTAAATTTCAACCAGAGAACTGAATTTTCAAGCCAAGAACACAAATTTTTCAGAAGACAGTTGAATTTTCAAAAAAAAAAAAAATTCTATAAAAAAACGAAAGTTGAAAAAACAATTTAATTTTCAACAAAATAATGTAAATTTCAACCAAATTGTAGAATTTTGAACAAAAGTGATGAATTCTTGAACAACAATACAATAATAGACTTTTAATTAAAAAGAATGAATTTTCAACAAAACAGTTGAATTTGGAACATAATATTAGAATTTTTAACAACAAGAGAAGAATTCTAAACTAAAAAATTTTAAAATAAAATTTGGATTATAATTAGATTTTAATTATTTTGATTTGAAAAGAATCAACCTTCAAACATAAAGGTTCAAGTTTCAGCTAAATTTTTCAACTAAATAATTCCATTTTCAACCGAACTGTAGAATTTTTGACAAAAATAGCTGAATTTTGAACCAGAAATAGGCGAATTTTCAAGAAAAAGATGAATTTCTAATACAAAAGGATCAATTTTCTATAAAAAAAAATGACAAAATCTCGACAAAACAGTTGAATTTACCATCAGAAGATATGAATTCTGGACCAAAAGTGCATCCCTAGACTTTTAAATTTCAATTTAAGGGCGTTGGAATTAGGATCCGACGTCAAAATTGAATTTTCTTATTTTAATCTATTTTTACAATTATATTTTTTTATATAATTAGGGCCTATTTCTTTTTTTGGATAAAATCTGCATTCGAAGTGAAAAATGGTCTAATTTCAATACTTTTTGCCTAAAACGAATTTTATTAAAAAGAAAAAAAAACGTTTACACAAAAAGTATTGAAATTATACCATTTTTCCATCAACGCAAATTTTATATTCTTAAATATATATTGTGAAAGGAAAATTTATTTTTTAACGAAACATTAAACTAAAAATATTAAATACAAAATAATCTTCCAAATTTTACCGGAGATGATTGGTACTCCCGATATTCAAAAAAATTCGCAGCTATTTCCCGTTTTTTTTGCCGGTGCTCAAAAGTCCTGGCTAATTCTGGTTTTTCGGTTAGTGGCCACCCTGTGCTTAAATACCTGACAATATCCCTCAGATTTGTTCTTATTTAAAACTCCTTCGAGAATATCTGCGGAGAAAGGTTGTTGAATTTGTTCAGGGCAAACTTCTAGAAAAGCATCCCCACTATCACATCTTAAATTGGCGTCTGCTGTTGTGTCAACCTCGGGAATGAAGTACATTGTAAAAAAACTAATGGCTATTAAGGCTTGGAAAAATAAAAAAAAAGACTTGTGCAGTTTGTACTTGTCAGCCAAACTACCGAAGAGAGGTTTTGCAATCAATCCGGAGATCGGCAATATTGTGTAAATTGAGCCCACCAGAAATCCTGAAAATCCCAACTGCTTTGCAATTGTAGGCAGAAAAGGTACAATGCATCCCGTTGCTGAAAAAAATTAATTTATGAATCACGTACGTAATTATAAAATTAACTATCCGATTACTGAATGGAGTTTCATCTTCAAATTACATTAGTTTACTGCTGCTATTTTATGCTAAAAATTAACAAATAAACTGAAAACTTTTAATTTTATTAACATAATTAGCTGTGTTGCGTAAGTTACTTTTTTTAAGTAACTCATGAAAGTTACGTTACTGAAAGAAGTAATTTCGAATTCCCTAAAAGTTACTTTCAATTTATCGTTAATATTTGAAATTTTTAAATAAATGAGAATTTTCAATTTTAAAGGTCAATAATTTGAAAAATGCACTTATGAAATTGTTAAAGGAATTTATCTAATGTAAATTGAAATGTAACATTATTTTATCATTTTTAAAAACCTTTTAATATGGAAGCGTACAATTGTGAAAGATTGTATTTAAAATTGTTCAATTCTAATAGACATAATCAATTGTAAATTATACAATTTTGAATATTTAAATCTAAAATTATTTAATTTTGTATACTTTCATTTTATAAATTAATTAAATTCCAATTACGAAAAATCTAAAATTATTCAATTTTAAACAATGGAAACTGTTCAAATTTTAAACACCACAAGCTTGAAAATGAGTGTTTAAAATTTGACAACTTGGGAAGATATAAATATTAAACTGTACTGCAATTTCTAATATGTATATGAAATTATTTGAAAAATAAAATATTTAGAAATGCAGAATTTACAGTTCAAATTATTTTTAATGAAGTTATTTTGAAAGGAAAAATTAAAAAATGCTGAAAAATTTGAAATTGGAATTGTCCTGCATTTTTTAGTGTTTGAATTTGAAATTATTTATTCGGGAAAGTTTTCAATTATCAATTTTCCACAATATTAGCTTTCAATTTATAATACTTTATTTATTAAAAAATATATAATAATGAATAAATAAATATTTTATTTATAAAAATATAAAACGTTCAATTTCTAACGCTAGTAGTTGGAAAATTATTTCATCATTAACGAATTCAATTAAAAATTATTTTACAATTTTGAACTCGTGAAATATGAAATATATAATTTTGTATCTCAAGTTACTGTAAAGTTACTTAAATCCAAGTTTTTTAATAGTAAATTATACAATCAGGAAAATTTTATTGGAAAATAGCGCATATTTTTGAAGACTTTGAGTACCTTGAACCTAAAATGATTATACTTAAAATTCTTATAGTTAAAAACTGGCTGTGTTTAACATTCTTCATGTTCAATCAATTTTAAGTGTAAAATTACATTTAAAGTTTTACGTTTGAATTAATTTTTCAATGCTTAATTTTTTTTATTCATTAAATTTTAAGGGCTCCTGTCTTAAAATGTCAATGTGGATAAAAAGTATTCAATGGAATGGACTTCACTTTGAAATTCTACATTTAAAAATATTTCTGATTTGCACATTGTCTGAATTCTATAGATTCGAATTTCAATTTATTCAATTTTTATGTCTTTTAATTCAAACATTTTTCTTCACAAACGCTTTCTATTTCAAATGTTTCCAAATAAAAATGATAAAATTTTAAGATTTTCGATTTGAAATTCCACAAATGTCAACCATGTAAATCTGAAACTATACAATATTTTGAAGTTGAATTTTTGATAGGGATGTTATAAAAAAATCGAGAAAAAAATAATTTTTTATTCATTATTCCCTGAAGTGAGAAAGCTTGGAATTCAACATCTCCATAATTAAAAAAATTTTTCTTTTAAGTTTGAAAACTTATCCAAAGTAATTAAAGACAAAAACTGAAAAGTACCGAAAAAGTGGCTAATTTAAAGTTACAAGTTACCAGAATAAGATGAATAGTAACTAAGTTACGTTACTAATTACTTGTCTACAAAAGCAAATGTTCCTAAAAAATTGCAAAGAATGTAACTTCCCGTAACTGCATTACAAGTAAAGAGTTACGAGCCAACACTGATAATTAGGATAAAATAAAAAAAACTTAATTTATAAGAATATTCAAAGAAAAATTACCGGCATTATAAAGGAAATAGTGGGCTTTAATAGGCACTAAATCACTGTCAATGTTCTCCAACATTTTTGAAGAAAATTCTCGCTAAAAAATGATCCAGCATGCAACTTTTATCTGCAATATAGATTTCAAGATAAGACAGAAATTTAAGACACAAACTATTTAACAACTAATTATTTACTATATATGTACAATAAGAGCGTTAATATAAATAGAGACGAAGAATTAAAACTGTGTGTATACAAATGATTAAACAGACCTTATAATTCTTAAATTAACTGTAAGTTCCGAAAATTTACAATGCGGTTTCGGTGATCGACCCTAAAAATTAAATTGATGATTTACAAAGAGTCGAAGGTTAATTGGTCACAATTATGGACATAACCTTCAAAAAATAATTTTTGCACACTTGAAATCATGGTCGTAAAATAAAAATAACAAGTCTAAAAATCTAGGATTCAATAAGTGAGATAAGTTTGGATTAAAGATAAATATTCTTTGACGATACGATAATTTTTAATGTGAAATTTCGACTTACGTCTTTATTATTCATGAGAATCGTGTTCCGTGCTGCCGCCCACAGTACTTCCCCATGCTCTCTATATATTAGTTTATAACTTTTTCTACTCACTATAGGCTATATATTTATCCTCGTTTTTTGTGCTGCATATTAATGAATTAATGAATCTAAGGAAAAGCCCATTTTATACTTGGTTTTCCGCTGTTCACACAATCACTCTAGTTTTCTGTTTTCGATACGAAATACTATTGTGATAAAAACTCCGATTATCTTTGGTGGATAAAGTTTCTTAATTGTGTCAATTGCTTTTAGGTTCTTGCAAGAGTATAAAAATCCAATGCCCAAAGTACTTGTGATAATTGCGTACAACGTTTCACTTATTCACTATCTTTTTCAACGCACTGAAAAATATATGCTTTTAAATCATACTCTGAAATGCAGAAACCTGTAGAAATGTTTCCGAAACCTGGAAATTAAAAAAAAGGACTGAGTCAGAAGTGTGCCAATTGCTAGTAATTACTTCAATTGAATTCACTGTCAATTAAAACCAGCAACTGTGATCTTTATCACTTCCGAGAAATTTCCCCTAAAACATTTCTGCCAATAAAGTAATTCGCATACTAGTGAAATTCTAGATTTATTGTTTCTACTCCTGATTTCTATTTTACCGACTAGAGGTACCTCTAACCAGTGGTGTCATGGACATAGGAAACATGGGACTAGACATACCATCCTAACTTTGGCGAGCGGGGTTGAATCCACGGGAGGGGAGAGAATTCCATGAGCGGGAAGAGCCGCCATCTTACGATGTGCCATTTGATTATGGGCACGAGCATTTTTGCCGACAAACTGTGCATTAAAACATAAACATGTGGGTGCTGCCATGTTTGTCATGGGACATCAAAAGGTGGCAGACCTCCCCCTCATTGCATTACCCCCGCAATGGCATGCATAGTCCCTTGTTTCCTATGTCCATGAGTGGTGTCCATGTACATAGTGTTACGTCCCGGCATGGTAGTTCTATCTATCGTTGAATTGTGGAAGTTCCTTGATTGCCGCTAAATTTGAATTTTATTATTTAATTATTATCTTCTCTTCAGTTTCCTTTGAGTTCGTTTCTGCTTTAAAACGTTGAAACGTTTGCCTGAAACTGGGATAGGAAAAGGCTTCTTCTTTGAAATTAAAACACTTTTTTAATTGCAATTTAGTAATTTCTTTTATATTTTATCCAATTTTAGGTTAAATTAAGTCACTTTAGATCGAATTAGCTCACGCACTCTCACAATTGAAAGGTTTCTTAATTTAAATGCTTACAATTTTTGTATGAAAAATTTGAAATCTAATTGAGAATTAACGTAACTACTCTGAACTGACTACACGTACGTACTGAGAGCTGAGAGAAAAAGAAGCTCTAGCTTGTTAAAAGCATCCCTTTATATAGACCTTTTTGACTCATCTACTGTCCAAAAACACTTAATCGTCCCTTTTTACGACCCTAAGGCACGTGTGACCTTGTCTAGGGATGATTCACGCGTGCATACATTTTAACCTGTCTAGGGACGCCCACGCGTAATCTGCTGTTGACTACTTATTTTTTTATAGTTATTTCGCAACTAAGTTCCTTTTCTATGAGTAAGCGCATAAATTATAGTAATAAATGTTGCATTTAGTTACTGTTTTTACGGTAGGAACATTTTTATGGGTCTCTGACTCATCCACATGACCTATTTCCCACGCTCTTAAATTGTTAAATTTATTATAACCTAAGAGCCTAAAAATTCCTAATGAGTGACTAAATTTTATTCTAGAATTATCGAGTAACAATTATACTTAAGAAATTCAAATATTTACGAATTTCCCGCTGAAATCAAAATCATTCATGGTAATGTAGATTTTCAGTTTTTCAGCATAGCTGTTGTCTAGTTTTACGCCATAAAACACATAGACTTGTAAAATGAGAAGCGCATTATGTCACACATAGGAACCAAGGAACTAGGCATTCCATTGCGGGGGTGATGCAGTGAGGGGGGAGGTCACGCCACCTTTTGATGTCCCTCGACAAACATGGTAGCGCCCACATGTTTATATTTTCATCATCGACATAAAGTACTGGACCGCTGGATACAGCTGTCGGAAGTGGACCAGGAAATAGAAAGAGAGAAAAAATCGAGAAAGTAGCCGTGACCTTTACTAAGGATGGTGATTGGTTCTACCAATCACCAATCGCCATCCCTAGAAAAGGACTGGTCTACTTTCTCGATTTGTCATTTCTTTCGATTCCCTGGACCACTTCGGACAGCCGTAGCCAGCGGTCCAGTACTATATGTCGATGATTTTCATGCACATTTTGTCGGCAAAAATCACGAAGGAATAATAAGGAGACCCAACTGCCAGTGGGAAGCCATCTGAAGCTGGCAATAGAAACATTACCGTAAGTGATACGCACATTACAGGAAGATCTTAGATTTGAGTGCGCAGGTGTGCAGTTGTCCTCTTCCTATAGATGGAAAAGTGTGCGAGTGAGAAAGTTGGTCAAATTGACGTAAGTTAGAGGTTGTGTTCTTTTGTTGATCATCATACGAAAGATACACCGATTTTGAGAAGGAAACGTTTAGGTAAGTACCTTTTAAATTTGTAATATGATAAATAGGCTAAAGATTCTCAAGGCTTTGAGAAGCTCTGAGAAATTCTCCGCAGGCACTCAGGTAGTGAGTAAATAAGGTTAAATTTCTAAATCATTTCTATTTAAATTAAATGACAGGTAAAACAATAAAATACATTAGACGTCTATTGTACTTACAGTGAAGGCTTTAACAAAACGAAGTGTATTTGCCTTCTTCGGCGTGTAACTTCGTCCACAACCCGGAACTTGACACCTCATGGCTTAGAACACATTTCTGACACTTGCATCAAAACAAACAAACAGAACATCTCAACTTACGTCAATTTGACAAACTTTCTCACTCGCACACTTTTCCATGTATAGGAAGAAGACAACTGCGCACCTGCGCACTCAAATCTAAGATCTTCCTGTAATGTGCGTATCACTTACGGTAATGTTTCTATTGCCAAGTGGGGGAACGGAGTTAGGTCTCCTTATTATTCCTGCGTGGCAAAAATGCTCGTGCGCATAATTAAATGGCACATCGTAAGATGACGGCTCTCCCACTCATGGAAGTCTCCCCCTTCCCGTGGATTCAACCCCGTTCACAAGTTAGGATGGCATGTCCCGTCTTTCCTATATGTCCATGGTGGTGTCAGAACAAAATAATCTTTGTCTCTGGCATGCGCCACTGACCACTGCCTCCAACTGCTTTATTCAATGTTCCGCGAAAATTCAAATTGGTTCAATCAAAAATTAATTGTTTTATATAAATCAATAATAAATATTAATATTTTATTAATAAAACAAAATAAAAGTGTAAGTAATTCATTTCAGAAGAAAACATTTGATATTTTAATAACTTGTTAGTTTTTCTTGTGTAGTTCTGAATTTTACAAATATAACATTATTTTGAACAAAACTAGTTCAATTTTCAACGAAAGAAATGAATTTTGAAAGATTTCACAGACAAAAAGAATAATATTTTACCAAAAAAAATCGAATTTTCAAGAAAACACGTGAAGTTTCAATAACATGGTTGAATTTTAAACTAAAAATGATAAATTTGAAACCAAAAATGTAATAGTTCAATTTTCAGTAAAAAAAACAACTAATTTTCTGGAAAAAAAACAAAGTTTTAACAAAATAATTTGATTTTTATCAAAACAAAGTAAGTTTCAAACAAAAGAACAAACATTTCAACGAAAAAACTGAATTTTCGACTGAAAAAGATGACTAAAAAAATTAATTTTTAACCATAAAACAACCGAACTTTAAAAAATCGGTAAATTATCTACCACTTTCGAATAAGAGGAATAATATTCTAACGAAAAAGAATTTAATTCTTCATACTAATATAAGATTCTTCAACAAATAAAATAAATTTTTAGCAAAGTATTCTACTTATAATCAAGTAGTGGAGTTTTCAGCCAACACAGATTTCAATTTGTAAACAAAAACAGTTGAATACAACAACAAATTTTTAATTTTCGCGGAAATTTGACTAGAACAGTTAGCGGTATCTAGCGGCTGGCAAACCCCCCTCTTAAATCACCGATAAACCTAACCTAAAACAACAAATGTCAAAAACATTAAACATCGCCGGCAAGCACAATTGACGTTTTGATTATTGCCCGTTTTGTTGTGTTTGTGCTATGAATTTGTCTTGTATATGTTTTAGGTTTTGTCATTTATTATATCTAGTTTAAAACACGTGTTACATTTTATCGATAGATATCCCGTTTGATAAAGATACCGGTGAAAGAATTTAAACAGTAATACGTGGCGACCTGTCATGAATAACCGTTCGTGAGGTATCTGATTCCAAGTCGATTCGGTTCTAAACTTTCATTGCAATATAAATTTGATTGGAATGTTTTATTACATCCACTAGTGCAATCAAACATATATATGAAATGGCAGCAACTATTGACAGACGCGTAGCACTTATCACTGGAATTACTGGCCAAGTAAGAGCCTTTTCTATATCTAAAAAAAACATTAACGTATCACATTCATAAATTCGAAGTTTTAATTTAATATAAATTGTTAATAACAAAGCAAACTACATTTCAGTAAATAATTGAAAACTTGAAATCATTTTTTGGAGTAAAAATGTTGTTAATTGTAATTTTATTAGAACTAAAAGTGTCATTTTTTTAATTTCCAACATAACGATTTTATATAAAAACAAATCACGTTTTAGAGTCAGATGTAAATAACGCTGCTCCCTAAAGAATAAAAAAATTAATACTTTAGATATTTTTCAGTTTATGTTCCTGTCTTACGGAATATTTTGTTTTCAGACAATCAGAAAGTAGTGTTATATTCCAAATGAAAACTTCATAGAAACAATGTTACTTTTCAAAACTTTCTAAGTAACTGTTAATTTCGAATATGAAAAATAGTTTTCCTTATATCAACTAGATAAACAATATATTTTTTTAAATTTATAAATCGGTACTCTTGGGCCATAGCAGGTTTAAAAATAGGTCAGTCGATGCGTCTCCAAGATGCAAACAAATAAACTACATATCGTATAGTTGCATTTTGAATCTCAAAAAAGTTCTTGACATATAAACAGAATACACCATTTTTTTAAAACTTCATAAATCGATACTGGTGAAGTGTTGAATCATAAAATGTTCAGCAATAGGTCGATCGATGCGTCTGGAAGACGCGAACAAATACACTAGATATCGTATTGCTGTATTTTAAATATCAACAAATTTGTTTTCTTACAAATGCGGTAAAATTACATTTTTTTTGTTAAATCTAAACTAAAAAGAACAACTTTTATATCGCCGATCTAGCAGAAAATCCTATCAGATCTGAATATCAGTCCGAGCTACAATTCTTCTAAATTTCGCGATCATAGCTCTTTTAGTTTTCAAGACGCATAAACATTTTGTGGAAAATTGCATTTTCAAACCTTTCTCTATGAGGAAGCAATATATATTTGTTATTATGAAAGCAGGAGCGGATGGCATCCTGCTCTCATAAATTGATAGCAAAAGGTGTTTTTTCACCGAATAAATTTTTTCCGATATAGTTGAACAACATTTTAGTTGTTTTATTTTTCATGAGTATTGATTCGCGGACGATAAAGAACTTCTAGGTAAATTGTTTATTTATTTCTTATTGGTATTGATAATTTCATATTGCTATGTAGATAAATTTTATTTTTAATGTGAAACAAAAGTCTAAAAAGATAGATTTTAATTTTAGAATATCCATGTTATTGTTGTATAGCACTAACAAATTTTTGTTGGCTATGATATAATTGTTAGCAAGACTTGAAATATTTTTTAACAAGTTTGCTACAGATCAGGAAACTCTGGAAAATCAGGGGATTTAAAGCGGGTCAGGGAATGTCAGGGAATTCATATTCTTGGTTTGAAAATTCGACTGTTTTGTGGTAAATTCGTCTTTCTACATAAAAATAAATACAAATTTAAACAAAATAGTTAAATTTTCAACCAAAACAAATGATTTTTCCAACAAAGAGATAAGTTTTCAAACAAGAAGAATAATTTTGTATCTCAAATGGACGTTCGCTTGACAATTAATCTGTTCTGGTTGAGGATCAAAATTTAAACATTTTGTTGAAAATTCATGTATTGTAATGAAAAATTGTCTTTTGTGGTAGAATATTTATCTTTTTGGTGGCTAATTCATGTTTTTAGTTCAAACTTGAATTATTCTGTTGAAAATTTATTTTGTAATGCATTTTTTTATCTGAAAATGAGACTATCCCATTTTTGTTTAAAAATTGATTTTTTTAGTTAAAAATTCCTGTATTTCGGTGAAAATTCGTCTTTTGTCGTAGAATATTCATCCTTTTGGTTAACAAATTAACTATTTTTTTGAAAATTCGATTTTTTGTTTTAAAAAAGTTTTAACTAAAAATATATCTATTCCATTTTTTGTAAAAAATTTATCTTTTTTATTTAAAAATTATTGTGTTTCTTTGTAAATTTCATTTTTTTGTAGAAAATCAATCTTCTTAATTAAAAACTAATCATTTTGGTTGAAAATTCAACTATTTGGTTAAAAATTCATACTCTTGGTAAAAAATCTATCTTTTTGCTTGAAAATTCATTTCTTTGATAAAAAGTTAATATATTTTGTTGAAAATGCAAAATCTCTAAGTTGCAATATATGTGGATTTTACACTTTCTTAGTAACAATTTTGCTTTAGTGAGATAACTACTTTTAAAATTCTGTTTTACTATTATCACTAAAAGTATTTACTATCGGCGAGAAAATGATAGACATCTGCCTTTGAACAACTCATAAAAAAGGCTAGCGCAATAAAAAAAAAATAGTCACATGAAAGCTAAAAGTGTTCGACGTAAATGAGCTTGAAGACGTTTATTTAAAAAAATGTTGTGCTTTGCAGAGAAATAATAAAAATTGTTGCCTAAAAGTACAAAAATATACAACTATATTATCTTCAGTTCTAATAAAGATATTAAAGCGATTCAAACTGCAAAATATAACAGATAGGCTCTGTAATTATTTTAACTTGTTTTCCAACAAAAAAGTGTCTAAAAATATCGCGATTCTCACAAAAAATAAGAGTATCACATCCTTCCGGATAATTGAAAATAATTACAGAGCCTATCCGTTACAGTTTCCAGTGTGAATCGCTTTAATATCTTTATTAGAATTGAAGATGATATAGTTGTATATTTTTGTACTTTTAAGTAACAATTTTTATTATTTCTCAAATTTCTCAACTGCAATTGGTTCAAAACAGTTTTCCTCATACTTGTGAATTTTAAATTTTTCATATTGCCTCTTGTATAAGAAATAATGCTCTAAACTTGACTGTTTTCAAATCTATGCGGAAACCCTTACTTTTTTTTTTTTGATTTTTCAGTCTGCGAAGCACAATTTTTTTGCCTAAATGTCTTCAAGCTCATTTACGTAGAATAGTTTTAGCTTTCATATGACTTTTTTTATTGCGTTAGCATTTTTTTTGCTGAGTTTTTAAGCTTCAAAGGCAGATGCCTAGAATTTTCTCGCCGATAGCTTTTATATCTAAAAGAAAATTTTGTAAAGGCAATGAAAATGAAAATTTCGTCAGGGAATTTCGAAATTGTGATTTTGTCGTAACACTGTTTTTGGATATAAATCATTGGAGCTAATAGGAATAAATTTTAAAATCGAAAGCTACTTCTTAACTACAGTGACACTTTGAAAGGATGCTTTTTCTTTGTCTTAAGAAAATATTCCTTTCATGCTATTGAAAATATGGGCCAGGAATAAATTGAAATTGTCTGAGATTGAAAAATGTTTATACTTTCAGGATGGATCTTATTTAGCAGAATTCCTTATCGAGAAGGGTTATGAAGTTCATGGAATTATCAGACGAGCAAGTTCGTTTAATACAACACGAATTCAACATTTGTACGCAGATCCAAAATGTCATCGACAGGGCAAAATGCAATTGCATTATGGGGACATGACTGATTCCAGCAGTTTAGTAAAAATCATTAGCTCAATCCATCCAACAGAAATTTACAATCTTGCTGCTCAAAGTCATGTTAAGGTGTGTTTAATGTAAAACAAAAAACGAAATAAGATATTTAAGTACGCAGCTTATGTTTATATATTGCAATAAAGCATGTTAAAAAAATAGAATTATCTTATCTCTGTGTCTGCATTTTAAGGAATAAAAATAATATATTTATTTATTATCAGATGTTATAGAATCTGATTATTATTTATTATAATATTGTTTAGGTAAGTTTTGATTTAAGTGAATACACTGCCGAAGTCGATGGAGTTGGAACAGTGAGAATCCTAGACGCAATAAAAACTTGTGGTCTGGAAAAATCCGTGAAATTTTATCAAGCCTCGACTTCTGAACTTTATGGCAAAGTCGCTGAAGTTCCACAGAGTGAAAAGACACCTTTTTATCCACGTTCTCCCTATGGTACAATATTTGCCAAACAATATTTGTTTACATAAATCTTAGTTACTTTGAAAAAATATTCATAGACACAAAGAAATGTTTAAAATAATAAAGATCTTTTTCTATTTCCAACAGCTTGTGCTAAACTCTACAGTTATTGGATAGTCGTCAACTACAGAGAAGCCTACAATATGTTTGCTTGCAACGGTATTCTTTTCAACCATGAAAGTCCTCGAAGAGGCGAAACCTTCGTGACGAGAAAAATTACTAGGTCGATTTCTAAAATTCACTTGGGATTGCAAGACGTTCTAGAATTAGGGAATTTGGATGCCAAACGAGATTGGGGGCACGCGAAGGACTACGTAAAGGTATAAAATATTGGATTTTTTTTTCTGTTTAGAAGAAAAAAGTTTTTCCCCTTATGCAGTGATGTAGTCCTAAGAGAAAAAATGGTCTGATGGCATTTTCCATAAACTACCTTACCTGTTCGAGGAGAGGCTAAAAACTTAGGTTGGTTACCAACTATATTTTATCTAACTATGTTATCCAACTATATTTTTGGATAAAGGTTAATTTTTTATTGAAAGGGTTACTATTATATTTTTGGTTCGGAATTCATCTCATCTAGTTAAAAACTCTATTATTTATTTGAAAATCTAATTATTGTGTTGACATTGCACCTATATTGTTGAAAAGTCATATTTTTTATAAAAAATCAGACTACTTTGGTAAAAATTCATTTTCTTAGTTAAAGGTTCATCTAGTTTTCTTGAAAATAAAATTTTAAACTAATAAATAGTGTATTCCATTTTTGGTTAAAAATTTATCTTTTTCAATTAAGAATTAATTTTGTTAGTGGAATATTCAACTTTTTGGTTGAAAATTCGTCTTTTTTGGTAGAAATTTCATCTTTTTGGTTAAAAATTGATCCTTTTTAGTTTGGTTTTTTGGCTTGGCTTGAAAATTAAACTTTTTGGTTTAAAAATCAACTTTTTTGTAGATAGTTCGTCTTTTGATTTAAAAATTAAATAATTTTGTTGAAAATTCATTATATTTGTTAAAAATTCGTCTTTTTTAGTAGAAAATTAATGTTCTTGGTCAAAAATCTATCTTTTTGATAAAAAATGTAATAGCTTCTTTGAAGAATCATTTTTTGTTAAACATTTTTTGTTTAATCTGAAAATTTAACTATTTCATCTTTGGTTAAAACTGTATCCTGTATATGGGTTAGGTTCTAAATTCATCTTTTTGGTAAAGCATTAATATTCTTAACCAAAAATTCATCTTTTTGTTGGAAAATTGACCAATTTTGTTGAAAATTCGTTGTTTTTTTAAAAATTATATTGTTATTCTAATCAGAGTTGTTATCTTAAAACTGTACTATTACATTTTTGATTGAAAATATATTATATATGATAAAAAATCAGCTATTTGGTAGAAAATTCAGGTATTTTGTTAAAAAGTCGCCTTTTTGGGTAGAAAATTAATGTTTTTTTTTTGTTTTGAAAATTCAACTATTTGGTACAAAATTGTTATGTATTTTTTCTTAAAAAGCCCTCTTTCATGGTAGAAAAGTCATATTTCTTGGTAGAAAATTAATCTTTTTATTGAAAATTCAACCGTCTTCTAAACTATGTGTCTTGTTATATTGAAAATCAATTATTTCATTGAATTTTAATCTCATTTGTTGCACATTTATCTTTAATGGTGGAAAAATCAACTATCTTCTAAAACAATGTGTCTTTTTGTCTTGAAAATTTAAATATTTGTTAATCTTTTTTGTTTAAAAATTCGACTAAATGTAAATATTTTTTTAAAGTAATCCTTTTTAGTCGAAAGTGCAATTATGTTATTATAAATTCATTTTTTTAGATTACAAATTCATTTTTTATGGTAGAAAAGACACCCTTATGGGTTAAAAATGTATCTTAGTTGGTTAAGCAGTAACGTTTTTGTTAAAAATTTAACTGTCTTCGTAAAAAATCGTATTTTTGGCTTGAAATTTGTACTGTTTGGTTGAATCTTGGAATTGTTTTTAGAAAAACTCATCTCTTTTACAGTAAACTTCATATATATTTTTTAATGCAACTATTTGATTTCAAATTAATTTTATTGTTGAAAATTTCTCTTTTTGCATTCGACTATTAGGAAATTAAATTGTTTCGTAATGAATTAAATATGTTATTTAAATTAATTTTATTTAAAATAATTTATAAACATAAAATTGTTACTTTCAGGGCGGGGGAGGGGGGGGGGTCAAAAATTCCGAAATTGTTAATCTATTTTATGGATGGCTCATAACAGGAAAAATTTGCCTTTTGACAAGAAAGTGACTTGGTCCCGGCAGGCCTTCAAAAAAGGACAGAATTTTAAACTATACATTTTCAGGCAATGTGGCTCATGCTTCAACAAACGGTTCCTGACGACTTTGTCATTGCTACGGGAGAAACGCACAGTGTGAGAGAATTTATTGAAGCTGCATTTGAATACATTGGGCGCTCTATTAAATGGGAAGGAGAAAGTTTGAACGAAGTCGGAAAAGACGCTAAAACTGAAGAGGTTCTTATTCGAGTCAATCCGAAATATTTCCGTCCAACTGAAGTGGTAAGATTAATTTTTATTAAATTTCGTTTCAATGAAAAAATCAAATACACCTCTTCACTTAAGTTTAAATCAATTTCTTGGATTTTTCAGGATTTACTGCTGGGCGATGCTTCGAAAGCGAAACTGAAACTTGGGTGGGAGCCAACAGTTTCTTTTCAGGATCTCGTGAAGGACATGATGGACGCCGACTTGGAATTGATGAGAAAAAATCCAAACGCTTAGAAACATCAAGTAAAGCTTTTTCTGGGCCCAGAAATCTGTAAATAAGCATTCAAACGTGCATATAAGACAGTTATTTTTATGTTTTAGAACAGCTCCATTCCTTTTTGTGCAATTTTATTCAAGGTACATAATTTTAGACAATTTTGAATATATATTGCTGTATTCTTAGAAAAAGTATAATTAATTTGTTCCATCCCGTGACTAATTAGAAATTAAGATGAAGGGAAATCATTCCCAGTTGTAAAGCCCAAAGATTTATAACTCACGTTAGTATTTTATAAGCAAAGACGTGGTCAGTTTGCTATTTTAATATCATTTATCTGGCACAATTGTGTTTTTTTCTGGGCATTTGATATTATCTGTAAGATATGAGATGCGACTTTGATCTATTTATACCATAATATAAATAAATATTTGAAAAAACTGATGACTGATAAGTTTGTAAAAAAGAAACTTGTTTTTTTTTTGTCAGGAACTTGAAGTTTGTTTATTCGTCGTTCACCTAATAGTTTTATCTTCAGCCTGAAAAAGGATTAGGAACTAGTAGGCTTAATCAAAAGATAACTCATTTTTTCCTATTTGTTAGTAATTATTTTGTTCCTTGTTTTCAAAAAGCTGACTCTTTTTATAGTTTCTTTTTCTCAAATGCGAACTGAATTACTAGAATCCAATAAAAAAATCAAGTAGATCTGGTTGAAAAGTCAACTATTATATTGTTGGTTCAAGGTTCATCTAGTTTGATTAAAATTTTGATTATTTTGTTAAAAATGCAATTATTTTGTTACAAAATCATATTCTTTGGTAAAAATTCAGCTCCTTGATTGAAAGTTAAACTATTTTTTTTAGATTCATTTTTGTTGTTGTTAAAGATTAATCTCTAATTAAAAACTGAACTATTCCATTTTTACCAAATTAATCTTCTTAGTTAAAGAATCATTTTCTGGCTTCAATGTATATTCTTATAAAAAAAAATATTTTTTAAGATTCGTCATCAGTTCAAAATTCATTTCTTTGGTTGAAAATTCGTCTCGCTGGTTGAAAATTAAACTATTTTGTTGAAAATTCATTTTCTTCTTTAGTGAGAATTAATTTTTTTAACTACAAATCTAACTAGTCCATTTTTATTTGAAAATTGGTCATTTCTAGTTAGAAGTTTATTTTGTTGAAATGTTTTCATTTTTTATTTAAAATTAATCTTCTTGGTTACAAATTTAAATTTTTTGTTCAAAAATTCTTTTTTTTTGTTTTTGGTGAAAAATTAATTTTTTTATCTGACAATTTCACTATTCCGTGTGTCGTTCAAAATTCGTTTTCTATGTTGATAATTAATGTTTTTAACTAAAAATTTGACGATTCCGTTTGTGGTTCAAATTTTTATTAAAAGGTTAACTATTTAGTTGGGTATTCAACTATTTTGTTAAAAATGATTTTTTTTTCTCGTTGAATTCGACTGGTAGAAAATTGATCTCTTAAGGTCGAAAGTCATATTTTTTTGTTGAGAATGAACTTTTTTGTTGAAAATTCAATATTCTTCTTTGTTGACCATTAATTTTTTAAATTGAAAATGGAACTATTCCATTTTTAGTTAAAAATTCACATTTAAAATTGATAATTGATCACACCTAGTTGAAAGTTCATGTATCTTATTGAAATGTTATATTTTTCGATAGAAAATTAATCTTGTTCGTTAAAAAGGCTTGGATTTTCGTTAAACTGTAAATCTTGGGTACTTTATAATAAAAAAACTTTTTTATTGAAAATTCATATTTTTGGGCCAAACATTCTATTGTTTTGTAGAAAGTTCGTTTTTTGGCTTAAACATTCAACGTTTTGGTAGAAAATTAACTTTTTATTGAAATTTCATATGTTTTGTTGAAAATTCAACTGTTTGGTTAAAAATGATCTTTTTTCAAATCGTTTTGGCTTTAAAATTCATCACGTTTGTTAAATAATCATATGTTTAGTTGGATATTCGTGTTTTTTTAGTTGAAAATTTAAATATTTGATTAAAAATTCACGTTTTTAAAAAGATTTAAATCATAAGTTGAAAATCTAACGTTTTTGTTGACAATTCGTTTTTTTCGGTGAAATTTATTTATTTTTTTATCTGAATATTTCACTATTCCGTGTTTGGTGGTAAATTCGTTTTTCTAAGTTGAAAATTAATTTTTGTAACTGAAAATTCGACGATTTCATTTGTAACTATTACATTTTTAGTTTAAAATTAACATTTTCAATTGAAAATTGATCATTTCTAGTTGAAAGTTAATGTCTTTTATTGGCATGTTTTTTCGATGGAAAATTTATCTTATTGGTTGAGAATGCATGGATTTTCGTGTAACTGCAAATTTTTGGTACTTGAAAAAAAAATTGTTGAAAATTCCTATTTTTCGACCGAAAATTCAACTGTTTCGTAGAAAGTTCGTCTTTTTGGCTTAAGCATTCAAAAATTAGATAAAAAGTTAAACTATTCGGTTGAAAAATAACTTTTTTTTATTGAAAATTTATATTTTTCATTGAAAATTTAACTATTTGTTTAAAAATAATCTTGTTTATTTTAAAATCCCCTTGGCATTTAAATTTATCAGTTTTGTTGAAAAATGATCTATTTGGTTGAAAATTTAACTTTTTTGTTAACAATTCGCTTCTTTTCGTTGAAAACAAATGTTGTTAAATGACAATATCACTATTTCGTGTTTCATTGAAAATTAATTGTTTCAACTGAAATTTCGCAAACCTATTTGTGGTTTAAAAGGTATACTTTGTTATTAAAAATTTTAATATTTTGTTATGAATTCAACTATTTTCTTATAAATTCTTTTTTTTCGTTCAATTCGACTGGTAGAAAATTCATCTTTTATGGTCGAAAAGTAATATTTTTTGGTTACGAATAAACCTTTGTGTTAAAACTTCATCTGTTTGGTTAAAAATTTAACTTTTTTAAGATTCACCTCCTTGGTTGAAAATTAAAATTTTTTTGTTAACATTTCGTTTCTATTTCGGTAAAAAAATTAACTTTTTTCTGAAAATTTCACTATTCCGTGTTTGGTTGAAAATTCTTTTTTTATGTGGAAAATTAATTTTTTTAACTGAAAATTTGATGGTTTCATTTGTGGTGTAAAATGTATATTTTGTTATAAAAAATTTAGGATTCAACTATTTTGTTAAAAACCCATCCGTTTAGATTCAAAATTCATCTTTTATGTCAGAAAAGTAATCTTTATTGGTTGAAAATAATCTTTTATGTGAAAAATTCAATCTATAGTTAAAAATTCAATGTTTTTGGTCAATATTCGTCTCATTTCATTGAAAGTTCATCTATTTAATTGCTGGTGCATCTGTTGGTAATAAAATTAATTTTTGTTATTAAAAAAATCGTCTTTTTTTAGAAATATTCTCTTTTTGTAAAAAATCTTTTTTGGTTGAAAATTCGATTATTTTCTTGAAAACGCAATATATTTCGACTTGAACTCTTAGGAATTGAGTTTTACATATTGAATTCACTATGTCATTTACATTAATTTAATTTGAAAAAATTGATCCTCATATTTTCTTGAAAAGCCATTCTACTTCCTATGTTTTGAGAGAATTTTCAGTTACGTTACTTTTCCTGGGGGGGGGGGGGGGGGGGGGGGTATTTTTTGGACCAATATACCGACAATTTTAATATCCTTTATTAAATATTCTTACCTGGTCGATATTTATCAACATCAGCTAATAACTCGCAGTAATTTAATCATTTAATGATTGGCACAGGGTGCGTTAGATAAAAAGAAGTCGCCGTCTGGAGCTAGAGATTTTCGCCGAAGGGATCTTAAGAGATTTGATTTATTGAAATTCTGAGAAGATCTTATTGACTCGCCGTTTCTGCTGTTTGAAAATTTAGACTTACACACCTCGCCTTTGAAGAAACAAACATCGACATGTGTGATTGAAACTGGCGTCGGAGTCATTAAAGTCCCCAAGCAGTAAAAAACAGCCACGCGCGGATCTTCGTAATCGGTCCAAAGCAGCAGAATTTCTCGTATTTTTGGCGACCAAGGCTCATGTCAGATTTAATGGTAGAGTGACATTGACCAGTTACATTCGCAAATTTGTATATATCCGGATTTCAATAACAGACTTATAAGAGAACATTTAGATACTTAAGATAATTCAGTTAGCTTCCGGAAGTTGGAGATTTCCTTAAAATATTATCGATTGTAAACATGGAGGATTTAATACGATGTTCTGGAAGTTGGACGGAGGTTGGTCCATCTTTTTCTTCTGTGAAACTTCTTTCGTAATCATTTATTTTGTCGGAGAAACCAGGAAGCTGCATACACTCTGTTGATATCTGAAGAAAAAAGATTTTTATGTCAGTATTTAAGTAATCTACAGTGGGCAAAATTATGATCTCTCAAATGGAACAATTTTCACATCTCAAAACTTTTCAATTCTTTGCCCAGTTTTTTTCCACGCTATATGATTTAAAGTCAAAATAAGTTGCATTTTCAACTAAATAATATAAATTTTTCATCAAAAGATGATTCCTACAAAGATGAATCTTTAACCTAATGGTGCAATTTTGAATTAAAAAAGATTAAAATTCAACTAAAAACAGTTGCATTTTTATTCAAATAGTTGAATCTTCAAGCCAAAAAGACGTTTTTTTAAACAGTTGAATTGTAAAACATAATATTTAAATATTCAACTCAAATGATGAATCTTTAAAAAAAAAGAATGCTTAACAAAGTAGTTCAACTTTTAGCCAAGTACTTTAATTTTTAATAAAAAAAAGCTGTATTCTCAGCAAAAAATGTTATAGTTAATATTTCAACAAGAAATGGAATAAGTAAATTTTTAGTTTAAAAAATTAATTTTAAACAAAAAATACTAATTATCAACAAAATAGTTGAACATTTAACCGAAGAGATGAATCTTCAACAACAGAAATGAATTTTTAGCAAAATAGTTCATTTTTCAACCAAGCAATTGAATCTTCAATAAGAAAATACCAATTCTTAACGAAACATGTAATAGTTGATATTTCAGTTAAAAAATACTTGAATTTTGTATTAAAAACAGTTACACATTTTTTATAACACAAGCGCAACGTTAGGGAAATTAATTACCATATTGATTTCAATAGATTAAAAGTACAAATATATTTAATTTTCCGAAATAAAACGTAATGGTCGAATTTTTAAACAATAATTATTAAACTTGAACTAAAAACAGTTACATTTTGAAACAAATAGTTTAATTTTCAAGAGAAAAAAATGACAAATTTCTTCGATGACAATTGAATTTTTAATGCAACAGGATGAATTTTGTATCCAAGAAGACAAATGCTCAACAAAACAGTTAAATATTTTAAAAAGTAATTAAATTGTCTACAAAATGGTTGAATTCTTAACAAAATAATTAAATTTTCAACTAAAATTATGAATCTTCAACGAAAAATAATTCATTTTTAAGAAAGAAGTACAACTTTTAAACAAGTAGTATAATTTTCATAAAGTTATACTAGTATAATTAACCAAATAATTGAATTTTCCACAAAGCAGTTTAAACGTAAACCCAAAAATATGAATTTTAACTAAAAACGAGCAATTTTTCACTAAAGACATAAACCTTCCATAAATAAAATTAATCTCCAACAAAGTAGTAGAACTTTTAACCAAATAGTTGGATTTCCTACCAAAAAGATTGATTAATATAGTTGAATCCGCAACTAAAAAAGAATAATTTTTAATTAAACAGTTATATTTTATACAAAAAGTTGAATTATCAACCCGATAATGTAATAAATAATGGAATAGTGAAATTTGCAGTTGAAGAAATCGATAAAAAAATTTTGAATTGAAAAAATAAATCTTCAACGAATAAAATTAATTTTTATCACATTAGTAAAACTTTCAACAGAAAAAGATGACTTTAACCTAACAGTTGCATTTACATCAAAATAATTAGATTTGAAACAAATTAGTAGAGTTTTTAACTAAAATATATAAATTCTGAAGCAAAAATATAATGGCTGCGTCTGGTCGTCCCAAAAAATTGAGTTAAGCTGGAAAATGGAATTTCGAGACTAGCCCAGCCACTAATAAATATTTGAGTTATCCCTAATTGCGGGATGACCAGACACTTCAAAATATAATAGCAGACTTTTCAATTTAAAAAAATTAACTATCAAACAAAATTAGTTGCATTTTCTGAATAGGTTCTATTTATTCAGTTTGCATTTAAGCGATGAACCTAGAAAAGAGGTAAGTTTCTTGAAACCAGGGGGAAAAAGGAATTCTTTTAAAAAAGAGAATATGGGGAGAGTGTGAAGCCTGGACCACAGACATACCGAATTTGATAAATTTCAGCTTCAGTTTATCGGAAATTCCCGGACGCTTTCTGGTTTTCCTTGACATTCCCTTACTTTCTGGTATTCCCTGATCTGCAACAGCCCTTCTATTCGAAATGATTTATATAAAAAGAAGGTAAAAAATCATACCGGAAAAATGCAGTGAGTCTGATTTTGTAGTTGTTGTCTAGCAAAGCTTCTCTGCTTCTTCGCTCTTCTTCTTCTGTAATTTCCGTGTTCAAACATTTCACTTGCTGATGAATCGAGAGTCCAGTAGCTTCCTTTTCCAGCATATTGTTCATCCTCGCTAGGACAAGTTTTGTCACGTGGGATTTTTACAAAACAGTCATTTAGACTCAAGTTGTGCCTAATAGAATTTTGCCATCCTTGTCGATTTTCTCTGTAATATGGAAATCTGTCCATAATAAAACCGTAAATTCCCGAAAGAGTTAATCTCTGCCTTGGTGAGGAATTTATAGCCATTGCTATTAATGCAATATACGAATAAGGTGGCTTCTCATATCTAGGTTGGGGTTTTAATCTCTGATGTGGTAAAGACCAGGTGAAATGAGAGAAATTTACTGGATTGGAAAAAGACGACGAATTCATCCCAGGCATCATTGATAAACTGTAGTAATTTGTCAGTGGAACGATCGATGGGAAAATTTCTTCCATGACTTCAGACTCCTGAAATTAATGTAAAAGATAGGAACACTTTATAGGGTGTTTAAGAAATCAAAATGCTTCTTGAGAGAGATTTAGATTCTTTAGAAAATTTTATTTGCTTGAGTATTTACAAGCTTATGAAATATTTATGAATAAGAGAGACTAAGAAATCTGGAAGACTCCGGGAATTATATTTAACCGGAAAAAATCTAGGATTTTTATTTAGGAATGAGAATTTTGTTATTTTATCGGAAAACCTTTTTCCTTCTGCTTTGTCTTTTTGTTGTTTAGTCGAGAACAAGGGAGAAGAAAATCTTATTATTTCACGTATGCCATCAAAGTTAATTGGTATAAAAACAATAAAAAGCTAACCAAGAAGTTAGAACTAGAAAGTTGTAGATCGCGGAATTGAACAAGATAGAGCTAGAAGTTGGCCAAAACTAGAAGATGCTCGCTCGCTCCATCAAAACATTAAAGTCCTATCTCGGGCGAGCAAAGCATGAAGGTGCCACTTCTCGCTTATAATATAAACGCGAGAAGTGGCAACCTTCGTGCTTTGCTCGCCCGAGATAGAACTTTCATGATTTGATGAAGCGAGTGAGCACCTTTTAGTTTTGGCCAACTTCTAGCCTCATCTTGCTCAATTACGCGAGAAAGACCTTCCAGCGCTAACTTCTCGGTTAGTTTTTTATTGCTTTTATTTTTGGTTAAGTACCGTCAAGTCGTGTCGCGTGCGTTGGCACCCTACCATTAGGACACCTCGAGATGATTAAAGTTTTATTTACCCGAGAGTAGCAAGCCCACTAAATTTTAGTTTGATCGAATAATATCTTCTATTATGCGCATTGAACTGAAAATTCAAATGATGGAAAACTGAAAAAAAATTTGCTATAAGCCAAACAATTTTACTGAATATTTTTAGTTACAGTTTTTGGTACTGACTTATAATAATGTAAAATCTGACAATAAAAACCAGATTTTTGTTCAAGTTTGAACTTTTATGAATGGGCAAAAAAATGAGTTTTTGATTGCGTTAACTGTACATTTTTCTGAAAAAATTCAAACATGTCCTTAAAATTTCCTCAGCTGTTATCGTGGAAATATGCATTTGTTTTGTTACCATTAACAAAATTTGTCTGGTTTTAAAATGGTGACTATGTTCTTTTATGAGTAATTTTCAGATCTTTTAAACCGCGAAAAAAATGTAGTATGATAGCAAAAGAATGGCATGTTTCTTCGATTAAAACTCAATTGATTTCTGGGACAAGTTTAAATTTTCACAAAAAATGTGCAGTTAACGCAATCCAAAAAGCTGTTTTTTCTTCAGATTTTAAGAAAGTTCTAGCTTGAGAAAAAATATTGTTCTTTAATTTATAATTATTTTATATTATTATGCACTGCCAAAAACTGTACCTACAAAAATTCAAACTATTTTTTTTGGCTCAGGGATTTTTTTTTAATTTTCCAAAATTTGAATTTTCATATCCACACACAAAACAGACGATATTATCCGATTGAACTAATATTTGGAAGGATTACTACCGTTGAACTAATCCTAGTTTTACCCACTATTAGAGAAAAAGCTTGAAAAGGAAGATTTTCGGCTCACTCTAATATACTTGATGTCAGTTTTTAAAAGTATATTGTAAAAATGGACAAAATTTCAATGTTTGAAAAAAGTTAAATCAAATCTAATATAATAAACATTTTATAAGGTGGAATCAAAAGATTAGAAAAATTCGAAAAAATCTCATCCAAAGGAAAAAATAACTCTCATATAATTAACATCAAAAGAACTTAAGCAATCATTGTTTAATAGGTGGTGTCACACTCGTCATCAGTAATATAGTTTCGATTAATATTTATCACTTCAGTCTGTGATTGAGGGAAAGTTTGGTACGTGTAAATAAATAATTTCTAAATAATAAAAAAAAATATATTTGAATTTTGAGGGGGGGGGGGGGGGAGAAAAAATGGACACAAACCAGAGGATCTTAAATTGTCTGATCACTACTGCACACCCTGTTCATATTAATATCATACTTGCTTTTTTCGCAATTATTAAATTCGATTTCAATTTAAAGAGAATTAAAAAATTGCTGCAAATTGGAAATTATTTTCATCAATTCTGCTAAATTGTTTTTATATTCAATGTTGCTTAGACGTTACTTCAATTCAATAAAATTTACTTTAATTCAGTAAAATTAAATCAAATTCAAGTGGACATGAATGTTTCACTTTAGTCAGTGAAATTCACTTGAATTCAGTCCAATTAATACTAATTCTCCTGAAGTTATATATAACTTTGTTGGAATTATCTTGCTTTTATTTAAATTCCTTTTAATATAAACTTAAATTTATTTACATTGTTTGAAATTCACTTAAATTTATATTATTATTATCCCACCTTTCACCGACAGGCACTCATGACCTGGTATTTCGCTACTAAACATGACCGCGAAACGCGGCAAGTGATTAGTAGATTCATTGGTATCAGTCGTTGTTTCGGAACTCTATGCTCTGCATGCACATTCGACATAATTCGCGCGTATACTCACCGGAGAGCCCGTCTATAGGGATCCGACAAATACACTGGAGAGCCCTATAGGGATCTAACATTCGTCCTGGAAAGCCCTTTTAAAGGGTTCCAATATTCATCCTGGTTCCAATGTCAACGACTGAAACCACAGATTGAAAATATTCATTTTGTTTACAACAATCGGCCAGACACAAAAACAACTTTACATAGGCACACGGACGTACATATACACAAAGAATGTCAAAAATTAGAAGTCAAAAATTAAAAATGTGATTAGCACAATCATCTGCCATGTATGCGGGATGAGCAAAGAAGGCGATTTTAGCCGTTACAATTGTTCACACCCAGAAAATTCCGTACGATGTAACACGTGTTCACCAATACGGCCTTTTGAATTAGATATAACGAATTTCGAGCTTCCAGCTCTTCCAAGATTTGTACGCACCTCGCAAGAACATTCCCAGTGGAGATCACGACCGGGTGGGTGGTGACCTTCTTTACCCTCCACACATTCAGGATTTCCTGCTTCAGCTCCGAACATTTCTGGATTTTCTCTGTATCTCGGAGCCTCATGTTATTGTTAAGGGTAACACTTATGTCTATTATTCTCACGTGTTGAGCACCTTTATCAAACCAGAGGACATCTAGACAATTTTTTCTCACTAGATTGTCAGTCAGAATATTCCTGTCCTAGTAAAGGAGATGGTCTTCTTTCTCTAGTACTTTAACTGGGCTATATTTGTAGTAAGGCTCAAATCTCTTTAGTAAACCAGTGTTCAGGGCACTTTCTCGGTGATCGATCCCAGCAGCATCATCATGCCTGCGCGTGTATTCTCTTGTTAGTCAATGTAGGCAATGTGCAAAATGCGTTGGTAGTCTTCACATGCAACATAACCACACTGTCAAACGTGACTTGGTCCTTGCAACTAAGGGAGCCTTGACAGCAACCTTTCCGTTCTTCGGAGAGGACGTTGTTTTCCTCACAATATTTATAGGTGAAGTCAGAAATGATCGCCGTGAGTGAAACACTTATAGAGGGTTAAGAGGCAGGTGATTCGTCGGTGATCACTAGGACTACCAGCATCTACCATTTTGGATAACATATACGTTACGCCCTTCGTCATGAAAGAGAGCAAGTGATCTGGGTTCTCCAAAATGTTTCGAAGGACTCCAGCAAGAGTGGGATGCAAAACCTCGAGGGATTTGTATCAGAAGCTGTGCACCCCATCCGCAACATGCACTTTTCAGTTCTTAACCTTCTTTTGGATACGAGTTACATCGGAGGCTAAAATGGATAGGCTATTTATCCCAAGCAACCATGCTACTCTGTCCTTTATTAGACTGAGACATGTCATATTCAGCTGACTTGACCGATGAGTACACCAGATGCTCGACCAATATCTGGCCATTTCTTCGGCCATAGGTGGTTCACAATAATTTTGAGTTTTGTTTTTGCCACCTGGAAGTCCGCGATTGGAGAGTTTTTCGTCTGCCACAAAAGTCCTATTCGCGTTGACAGATCCTGAGCCTCTGTTTAAGATACTCAATTTCTTCGTCCAGATTTTTTTGAACTGAAGTTATGAGGGTGCAGGATATCCTCCACGTGGCGAGTTAATCTCTGAAACCGATTGCCGTTCCGAAATTGGTACAACCGTCCCAATTTTGCTCTTATTTTACTAATCTCGTCCTGAAGTCAAAACTTTCATGTAGGGTCTGACATCTTTGTTGGGGAAAAGTTGTTAGCAGCCTGATTTCAGACTTTTACGCTCATCATCTGCGTTCCTGATCTGCGAACTTTACAATGACATTAGTGAAGCACACCATGAGACGCAGGCTTTCTTCATCGAGCTCTTTAATGAGTTTTGCAGGAGCAGGGACAGACTCCGGCGGCTGCAAACCTAACGACTTTCGACTAAGAGATAGTTCGCCCTGCTACATCCCCCAGATCTGGCCCCCGATCGCCAATATTGTCTCGTGTCACGGGTATATAAACGCCCGCTTTACCGCATCTTCGGGGTGCGCTATACGTGATGCTGTTGTTATTGCACCTGTTTTCGATGTTACTTATTACGACCGTGGATATAAGGTGGCGTCGCCTAATGGATCTTTATTGATCAGAAAGATGTCTTTCACTTACTCTATGGGCCAGGACGGGATGGAGAACCACGAAGAGACGATGTCTTTCGCCCCGATATGTCCTCCTTGTGTCGTTGCCTGAAAGTGTCATGTGATCACATCTCCATTCATTTCCGGCGCCTACTTGATCCTCTTTTTGGTCTGCGCATCCTGGAGTTGCTGGCGGAACGCATTCTCAACCTTAGATCTTATTCGATTGATATTTCTTCTAGGGAGGAGGAGGTTCCCATCTATTATCTGATGCATTCGTGGTTTCAAGTCGGCTTGGGTTCATGTCTTTGTTTCTCGGAAATTCACCACAAAGTTTTTGTGAAAGGCCATCTTGTCAGGACAAGATGTGGCATTTCTGTGGAAGCGGTCGGCTGGGGGCTCCCCACTGAAACATCCTTTGAAGACGCAACTGATGTTCTACCGCTGATCAATCTATCTAAAGATCACCCCAAGTGAAAAGCCTCACAAAGTCATCATGTACAGTTCCTCACTTGGGCCCATTAGTATCCAAGGTCTTTGGTTCAGGCGTCATTCACTCCACTGACACTCTTCCTTGTGCATTTCTTATAAGCTATTTTTCACCACATTTTTCTGTCTTACCTTTACTCTTTAGTTTCTTTCACATCCATGTATTTTCTCATCCTACTTAAGGGCGTTCCCGCTTTGTCGTCGCTGTAGGGCTTGATCTCTCCTCTAATAACTTCGGCAGCTATGCTGGCAGTAGCGTAACTTCTGGTAGGGCCTCCTAAGCCAGATAGGCAAAGAGCGAAGAGGAGAGGGACTAAGAGGAACACCTAGGGGAATGAATATCGAAATCAAAGCAAACATGGAGGGTGTTGATAACAACAATATACCCCAAGTGTGAAAGGTCTCACCATTGATTCCGATCAGGTGCAAGCTCCGGTGGTCGACGTCGGCCCTGCCACAGGGGCCCTCTACAGGGCAACGTAGAGAAGTTAGTACGTTTCAAAGACATCGCCAGCTGGATGAGGCAGGTTAGCGAATGCTCTAGAGCCGTGGCCAACGAGAAGCTTTTTTTCAGGAGAAAACTTTAAAGGGTGATCCCAAAAAGCCACCTCAAGCCAAAGAACCAGGCGTCTTTATTGACGTTGAAAGCCCAAGAAGGCGGAGAAACCAGAAGAAGAAGCAGAAAAAGGAAATTGCTACTTCCAGCAAAGTTGCTCAAATCGCCAAACCGAGAGGTGGTGGAAGAAGAAAAAAAGAGGAGAACTCGTTGCGAGGTTCTTATCATCAAACCCGCTCCTGGACAGACGTATGCGAGCATCTTAAAGTATGAGCCAAACCGGAGGAGAGAGCCAGTTTTGGCGATGCGTTGAAGGGAGTGTTGGGCGATAAAGGTGGCGTTAGGAACTTGACTCCAAGAGCCAAATTAATAGTTCGCAACCTCGTTGAAAAGACCGAGGTAGAGGATATACAGAAAGAGCTCGAGGATTTATTGGGGGACCACATTGGTATTTCCCCAAAACATAAACCTCATCAAAAGGAGCATCAAGGGGTTCATCCAGGCTTTTATAGAGATGGACGATGCGCCTGCTTCTAGGTTGGAGAAAGGTTGGTGAAGGCATTAAATTCTGAAACCCGGTACTACCGCTGCACAATGGTCTGGAATAGGAATTTACTGTTCATAATCGCCCACAGGTCGTATTTCTTATCCGATTAAAAAGTTTTTTTTAGAAATGATCAGCAATTAATTTTTAAGAGAATTGTGGTTTGCTTTTTTAAAATTTTTTTCACAGAGCAACAATATATAAACAAACATAGTGACAAAATTGACCATTTTAGCTTTGTGAATTTTTATCTCAAGAAAAAATACAGATAGAAACTTACTATCAGCCGGAATTATTGCACATGCATTCATAGAACATAATTACTTTTAATAATATTTAACTTAATTATTATAAACAATTTCTATAAACAAATTCTTTATAAACGAGTTTTCCTCATAGCTGAATTGATTTTTCTGAACAAAAGTTATTCACAATTGTCTTTAAAGCCATTTCTATACTTTAAGCTTTATCAAACACAAACAATATAGATCGTTTATAACAATTTAGTTAAACAAATCTCCTAATCGGCCGTTTCCTCGTAGAAAAAAACGTTTTTTCTTCAATAATTATTAGAATGACATTTATTGCGGTGACTAACTAACGAAATTAAATAAAGAATAATTTATATGATTGTTATAAACAATTTTTCTAACAAAACTATGATTTATTTTTTTACATGCAAAAAGGACGGTTTTCCACTGAAATTATCCGACAATAAACTAAGAGTGATTCCAAAATTGGATATGGGACATTAAATAATAATTTGCGTAATTGTTAATAACAATTTCTGTAGCAAACTGTCCATAGCAATAACGCTGTACTTGCGTTTTTAGAAGTCGCCTATCTTTCATTTGTTTTATGCAACTTCCTGAAAAATAAATGAGGAACAAGTGAAAATAGGGTGCAATAACTTGAGTCCTCAGATATTTTCATTGCATCCTTGAAGCCTGATTGGGAAAAAGTGGAAGTTGAACTTGATCAAGAACTCGATGAACTAATAGAACAATTCGTATCTAAAAATGATTCGAGTTATGAATCGTAATTTATTTATTTTAAGTTTTTTATAATAATCTCATTATTATTATAAGTATCAATTTTTTCATTGATTCAATAACACAAATAAGATTATCACAAAAATGATTGAAGAAAAAATAACTTTCTTCTACGACCAACCGCAGATTGTCACGCATTGTTTTAAGATTGTGATTAACAATTACGCAAATTATTATTGAATGTCCCATATACAAATTTTGGAATCACTGTTAGTTTATTGTCGGAGAATTTCAGTGGAAAACCGTCCTTTTTACATGTAAAAAAATCATAGTTTTGTTAAAAAAATTGTTTATAACAATCATATAAATTATTCTTTATTTAATTTCGTTGGTTAGTCACCGCAATAAATGTCACTCTAATAACACAGCCACACAAAAAAAATTGTGCGGATCTGGTAACAAGACACACGTATTCCTATGGATTTTGGGGCGCTGAATTCAAATTCGGTATCAAAAATCACCCACCACGACATGGTTGAGCCATAACCTCAAAAAATGACGAAAAATCATGCACTGAGGCAAATAAATTTCAAAATAATGCCAGTGATGCAAATTTTCACTTCAAAAATATGTCGACAACTGTGAAGGATCAACCCTTGCTTGATATCAACTTATTTAACATAACTTTACCCAACAGAACCTGACCTCACCTAACCCGAATTAACAGAAATTTATTGAACTACACGTAAAGCTCTGGAAGCATATTTTCCCAGTAGCAAATGCGTGCTGTATCGAATGGGTCAAACCTCACGAAACACAATTAAACTGGTTGTGTTGTCCCGTTGTGTTTGCGGTACAGTTTGAATCAGCTTGGGCTTAACCTGCAAAGAGGTCAAACCTATCCTAACCTAAAAAAACCTGACCTAACCTAACTTAACCTAACTTAACTTCACGTAACACAATTAAACTCATTGTGTTGTCCCGTTGTGTTTGCGGTACCGTTTCATTCAGCTTCGGTTTAACCTACATAGAGGTTTAACCTATCCTAACCTAACAAAACCTGACCTAATCTAACCTAGCTGAATGAAATTCAACCACACATGCAGCTATGTAAGTGTACGGTTCTCAGTCTTAAATGTGTGCTATATTTAATAGGTTAACTCGATCTTAACCTAAATATAAATATATAAATATATCCCTTAAGTTTAAGAAAAGCAGAGAGAAAAAAATGTTGAATAAAACTCTTATTCATTTGCATGTTTAAGTTACAGTTCTACATTTTAATTGATACAAACATTGTCAGGTTAATTGAAATGGGGTCAATTCTACTTGTAGTTCTAAGTTTCTTCAAATGAGTAATGTGCGTCTAAATTTTTAACCACCTGTAGTACAATGAAATTAATTTTATTGTGTTACAACGGAAACACTTAAGCTAAGTTGTGTTGCGTTAAGCAAAATTTCGTTAGGTTCTGTTAAGTTAGGTTAATTTGTAGGTTAAGATCGAGTTAACTTATTAAATATAGCACACATTTAAGACTGAGAACAGTACTCTTACATAGCTACACGTGTGGTTGAATTTCATTCGGCTAGGTTAGGTTACGTCAGGTTTTGTTAGGTTAGGATAGGTTAAACCTCTATGTAGGTTAAGCCGAAGCTGAATGAAACGGTACCGCAAACACAACCTGACAACACAATGAGTTTAATTGTGTTACGTGAAGTTAAGTTAGGTTAGGTTAGGTCAGGTTTTTTTAGGTTAGGATAGGTTTCACCTCTTTGCAGGTTAAGCCCAAGCTGATTCAAACGGTAGCGCAAACACAACGGGACAACACAATCAGTTTAATTGTGTTTCGTGAGGTTAGGTTAGGTTAGGCTAGTTCAATAAATTTCTGTTAATTCAGGGTAGGTTAGGTCAGCTTCTGTTGGGTAAAGTTATGTTAAATAAGTTGATATCAGGCAAGGGTTGATCCTTCACAGTTGTCGACATGTTTTTGAAGTGAAAATTTGCATCACTGGCATTATTTTGAAATTTATTTGCCTCAGTGCATGATTTTTCGTCATTTTTTGAGGTTATAGCTCAACCATGACGTGATGGGTGATTTTTGATACCGAATTTGAATTCAGCGCCCCAAAATCCATAGGAAAACGTGAGTCTTGTTACCAGATCCACACACTTTTTTTGTGTTGCTGTGTAATTATTGAAGAAAAAAACCTTTTTTTCTACGAGGAAACGGCCGATTAGGAGACTTGTTTAACTAAATTGTTATAAACAATCTACATTGTTTATGTTTGATACAGCTTTAAGTATATAAATGGCTTTAAAGACAATTGTAAATAACTTTTGTTCAGAAAAATCAATTCAGCTATGAGAAAAACTCGTTTATAAAGAATTTGTTTATAGAAATTGTTTATAATAATTAAGTTAAATATTATTAAAATTAATTATGTTCTATGAATGCATGTGCAATAATTCCGGCTGATAGTGAGTTTCTATTTGTATTTTTTCTTGAGATAACAATTCACAAAGCTAAAATGGTCAATTTTGTCACTATATTTGTTTATATATTATTGCTCTGTGAAAAAAATTTAAAAAAAAGCAAACCACAATTCTCTTAAAAATTATTTGCTGAGCATTTCTAAAAAGAATTTTTTAAATCGGTTAAGAAATACGACTTGTGGGCGATTATGAACAGTAAATTCCTATTCCAGACCACTGTGCGCTGCCACGAGTTTGGTCACATTACTCGAGAATGCAAAGGAGAAGACCGGAGCAAAATATGCTGCCGGCGCAGTCAGGAGGGGCACAAAGCGTCACTCTGCCAAAACCTGGCACCACGGTGTCCGCCCTCGACCTTCAAAAAGAAAGACCATAGTAGAGACGAAAACGAATATAACTAAACACCTAACACCGGATACCGGAAATGGGCGAGTAAATAAATTCGAACAAAAAAAGAACATCCTTGATGGAGAGTGCCTTCATGGTGTATTGGCCCATGACTTAAATCTCTGAAGTTATGCGAAAGCGGTTTCCGGAGACTTAGGTAAGTAGAAAAGAGGACGGGTTTTAGTTGATAAAAATCCGACACTACCCAGCCTTCAGCTGGGTGTCTTTTTGAAGATTTCCCCTCCTACAAAAAATGCATTTTCTCAAATAAGCTATTTTGTTTCTATGGCTTCTTATGTCTCTTCAAATTAGAGTCTCATTCATACATTATAATCATTTTGTCTGCGGCCTGCCTCTGGTCACGCAGCCATTTACTTTTCCTTGATACACTTATTTTGTCAATCGTTTACCTTTTATTTTCTCAACATGCCCAAACCATCTAAACGAATATCGTTCAGAACATATATGTCAACCAGTATCATGCCAGTCGTCTTAATTTTACTCTTATCCGTTTCTTAGTAGGACCAGGTCTCGCTACCGTACAACACAGTCTATGTAAACATAAAGTTAAATATTGTCCTTTTAGCTTTAGCTGATGTATTTTTAATTCTGATCATGGATCCTGCACTACAGATTAACTTCTTACCCTCGTTTATACGCCTATCTAACTCCCTATCTATTTTTCTATCACTAGTGAATAGGCTACCAAGATATACGTGCATATAAACTTTTTCTATTCTCTTGTCGTTCACGATAATGTTGCATATGGTTTCTCACCCATTCCTTCAAACACCATAATTTTTTTTAATTTATGTTAATTTTGAGGCTCAAGTTCTTTATGCTTGTATTTATTTTGCTCTACATTTCTTGCCAGTCTTCGATTGACGCTGCCAACCTTATCATCTGCCAACCTTATCATTTGCGAACACTAAACAACATACCCTCTCTGGCCCGAGATCCATACCTTCTTCGTCTAAGAGGGCCATTCTTAGACGTTTGTCCAGAAATATAATAAATGACCACGAGGACATAATGCGTCCTTGCCTAACACCCTACATGATATCAAACGAGTCACTTAGTTCTCCATTTAGACTCTCACTTGCTTTGCTCCCTGAATATATTGTTTTATTGATTGTAAGAGCCATCCATTGACTCCATAATCTTTCAAGACTTCCCAAAGTTTACTTCTATCCACCTTATCAAACGCTTTTTCTAGGTCAACAAACGCAGAGAAAACTTTTTTCTTTACTCTGAGATTTTTCCTGTGATCTATATGAATTCAATTCGTTAGGCAAAACTCACTTATATTCTGTGAAATTCATTTTAAATTAATTGCTTGAATCAGTTTATAATTGAGGTAAATTTAATTAGAGTTTAATTTAATTATAATAATAGTTTATACTATAATGGTTTATAATAATGGTTTATACTGCTCCGTGGCTTTGTAAAGGAACTTACCATTTGTGATGATGTGAGCTCTACCCAGGATAATTCGGTTATAAAGCATTATAGATTTAAATATCCGCGCCTGCTTTGACGGCGTAAAAGATGTACAATCGCGAAATGGACGAATTGATAAGCAAGCTCTTCTGCATATGCATGATCATGTGCGTGAGAATGACAAGGTTCGTAAGCTCGTGCTTCGCCCACTTAACCGCCCCAAACGAGCAGAGTAGAGGCGGGACGGCAATCACGCTACTCGCAGACATCTTGTTCAACGTTGACAGATTGGAAGAACAGATCTGTCAAAGGATATGCTTGTATCTGCTTCGGAAACCTACTTGAGTGATTTACCATAAATGCGGCTCTAATGCACGCCTAGGTATGAATATGTCTCTCCAGCGTCAAGGTATCTAATAACACTGCCTAATCCACGAGTTTAGGGTCCTCGGGAACGCCAGCTATTCGTCCTTGCTTCAGATGAATCTTGACACACTTTTCTAATCCAAAGTTCATACCAATATCTTAAAGCAATCTGAAGCTGCCTTACACTAGAAGCACCAACCTTCAGGTCATTTATACAGGGTGGACACGCTGGGGCTTACATACATGGCGCACTTGATTGCTACCCAAATTGCTCAACAGCAGGGAATAAGCCATTGTACAGGGGCATTTTCATATTTCGCGCCTTTAAAGTTGCAGTCAGATCGACCATTCGGTCAAGTCCGTGCATCTTCGGATCAAGTTTATCATAGTTTTCATGGTTGCGTTCGAAACTTCAAATGGAAACAAGTATCAAAAAATATAGGTTATGTTGTAATTACAAATAATAAAAGTGTTTCATTAATAATGAAGTGTGACTTGTGGACTGAGAAGTAAACGTCAATTTTCTTATGTGTAAATAAAATTATGGAATGACTGCTGAGTGACAAATACTATAAATTGGTAATAATATTGTGCGCTTTTAGTAGGCGAAGAGTTAATTGTGTTTAACGCTTATTTGCGGCATTTCTGATAGAATCCTATAACCAACGAGTCTCTTATTTATTTTAATGGTTGATCAAACAAAATTTTAGTATGATGTCCAGAGAAAACATTTTCTAAAATACAAAAAAATTACTAAATATTTTAATGATTAAAATTCAAGCAAGTTGAATACTTCGAGATATCTTTTTGATACACCTAGATGATCAGAATGACTCAGAATTAATTTTAGGCTGATCAATCCCTAGTCTTGGGATAAGGTCTAGAGATAATGGTTTTCCAATAATGTTCATTAAAATGAACCAGCTGAAATATACCAAATCCATCTGCATTTTCTGATGTGAATTTATCTATGATCGATCTGTGAAAAAAACAATGAAAATCAGTTATTATTTTCAGAAATAATGTGTTACTTATCAAAGTTATCAATAAGTAATTATTGATAAATTATTATTAAGTAATTATTGTTTAAATTATTACTGCCGACACTGTCAGTAATAAACATACAAAACCACAAAACATTTCTTTGGTAAAGAATAATTAATCGAAAGTATAATAAACATGCCGGGTCGATCTGTCATTATTTCGAGGTTATGGTCGGATTTACCTTTTTACCGAAATCGCTGTAAGGAATTGTATGTAATGCCAATTAAAATTTTTTGCATGTCACTCAGCAGTCATTCCATAATGTTAATGACACAGAAGAAAATTGACGTTTACTTTTCAGTCCACAACTCTCACTTTATTATTAATGAAACCCTTTTATTATTTGTAATTACTACATAACATAACCTATATTTTTTGACACTTATATACATTTGAAGTTTCGAACGCAACCATGGAAACTATGATAAACTTAATGCGAAGATGCACGGACTCGACCGAATAGCCGATCGGAATGCAACTTTAAAGGCGCGAAATATGAAAATACCTCTGTACAATGGCTTATTCACTGCTGTTGTGCAATTCGGGTAGCAATCAAGTGCGCCATGTAAGTAAGCCCCAGCGTGTCCACCCTGTATAAAACACATGAGTCACCTTATGCTCTTTTATGCAAAAGAGTTGAGGAATCATGGTGTCGCCCTGAAAGATGCCCCTCCAGAAGGCGATGCTGTTGGTTGTCTCACGATGATTTCCAGGCAAGATAGTGAATCTAGTTTTCCAAAAGGTAATCAACCTCTCTCTGCATCTTACTAAATTTATCTTTATCACAGGATGAATCTTCAAGTCTTCTAACAGATGATAAATCTATGAAGGGTTGAATCGTAAGCTTTCCGGTTGTTCACCAAGCCACCGTATTTAAACATTTCAGCGTGAATTACTTTTTACCTTTTTACCTTACCATTCTTTAGGTTCTTAACGGTATCCCCAACCTCAGAGACACTAATGTTTTCAACCGAGTTTTCCGCCGTAGCAGCTTCTATGTCGGAGTTGTCCTGCTCCATAACTTCACCTCCCAATAATTTCATGTAATTGTCCCTATGAATGTCATCTACTTCGTCTGAATCATATGCTATTTCACCCCTGCTATTCTTAATGTCAACTTGCACTGTACTACTACTTCCTTTCTTGTTTTACTTACGCACTTGCAAATAAAATAATTTCTTATTTCCTTCGAAAGCGTTTTCCACTTTCTACTCTTTTTGCGCTTTGATTTGATCCTGGCTTTCCTTAGCTAGTATGTTCAACTTTCTTAGGTGCGCTTGTTTCTTTTCGTTCACGGCTACGCGGATTTCATTATTCCACCATGCATCCCCAGTCATTTTTCCTACAACCGCGCAGTGCCACACACTTCAGTTGAACTCCTCATAGTGATTTCAAAGATTATTTTACAAGAACCCTTTATAAACAGGGTGAACCATTTTAATCGACCCGCCCGAATTTCTCGGTTTCCAAGAGGTAATACAAAAAAATGGTTTAGACAAAAGTTGTTCAGGTCAAAGGGAGCCATTTATCTGTGCAATTAGTTTTGTTGGTTTGAACTTAATTTTCAAGGTCATTTGAAGGTCAAATTGTTTTTTTTTAAAGATGCGAACCACTATTTTTGACACCGAATTCGAAAAGAGCGGAAAATTTTATGTCCGAAATGGTATTTAAAAATTAATTTTTTCATTACCTCCAAAATGTAATTTCAAGCTTAAGTTCTAAAAAAAACTGGGGTTGCGATATTCTATTCCATTTTTTGATAGAATAATCGTAGTCCATGTACCTTAATGAGGAATATTCAACTCCAATGTGACGACGACTTTGAAAATGTTGACCTTGATCTAATTTTTCAAGGTCATTTGAATATCAGAGAGAATTTTCACTCCTTTATACTGGGTTGTCAAAGACAAAGTATTCCGCAAAAAACTCTCTCTGACCTTGAATAAACCTTGAAAAATGAGATCAAGGTCAACCTTTTCAAGGTCGTTATCACATTGGAATTGAACATTTCCCATAAAGGTACATTAACTGCGATTATTCTTTCAGAAAACGCTATCTAATATCGCCACCACAGTTTGCTTAGCACTTAACTTGAAATGACCTTCTCAAGGTCATGAAAAAAAATTTTTAAATACCTTTTCGGACGAAAAATATCGCGCTCTTTTCGAAATCGGTATCAAAAATAGGAGCTCCCATTTAAAAAAAAACACTTTGACCTTCAAGTGACCTTGAAAATAAAGTTTAAGGTCAAAAATAACTGCACAGATGAATGACTCCCTTTGCCCTGAACAACTTTTGTCTAAACCATTTTGTTGTATTGCCTCTTACAAACCGAGAAATTCGGGTGCGTCGATTAAAATGGTCCACCTGTATGTATTGTGAATCAGAGCCTACGAACTAGTTCTATCTAGGTGTTCATTTATTTTGTCTGTAAATTCTTTTTTCTGGTTTCTATAGCTTCTCTACCCTGAGTCGCGTCTGTTTCGTCTTTTTGGTTCTCTTTCTTCTTCATCCTTAATCTATGTTACTTTTTGAGACTAGAATGTGTCGTTCACTTTCGTTCCAAGTTCAAAACTTCTCTTAACCCTTGTATCTATTACTAGCTCTTTCAGTCTTTTATCCGCAACAATCTAAACACAAACTGAACAATCTGTCTCCGTTGCCATTTGTTTTAGATCTTCAAAATTACCTAACACCCTTTCCGTATCCTCGGATTGCTGGACTCCAACCCATCTACACTGAAAGAAATGAATTGCTGATTCAGTTATATTGCGTGTTAGATCAGCAATCTGTATGGCTGGAATATACATATCGATGGCTGATCTAACGCGCAATATGATTGTACCAGTCATTCATTTCTTTCAGTGTATTCATATTTCCTAGAATGATTCTTTCCCAATGATTGCAAGTGCCTATAGTATCATTTAAAGTATTTCAGAAGGCGTCTTTTAGCTCACTCCTTTCATCAACCACTGGGATGTAACACGCTATGATAAATAGTCTTCTTATTCCCAATTTCATTCTAACAAACATAAATTTAGAATATGCTAATCCATGACCGTTGTTGCTTTTTCCTTCATAAAGAGACCGACTCCTTGCCAACCATGTGATTCGCTATCTACTGCTGACCATGGATCAAGTCCGTTCTTTAACTCTCAATTGCCTATTATTTTATGTGGCATCCCATTTTCTTTATGCCTTAGGCATACGCCTAAATACCAACTCAATTCGAAAAATTTATTTTGCGAGTAAAAATAATATCCAAAATAATTAGCCAATCGTCGTAAGGTGCAGAATCAAATTATAAAGTCAGTCCCATTCGACTGTGTTTAATTGAAAGGAAGTATAGGGACAGCATTAAAACCGAAAAAAGTCACTGTTGTTTTGTGTTGTGGCCACTGAGAATGGCACCTTCCTTCAGCAGTGTAGTATTAGAAGAGAAAATGTGTACAGATGTAAAAAATTCCCTCTGACCATCCCCGGCGCGCCATCGCTCATTCGGCAATCTTTCCAGATGCCCCAAAATTTTTGTTAATTCTCTGCGATTCATAAGTTTGGGTTTCTTTCGGTCGTTCAAAACATGGAACCAGTGGTATTTGAAGTTCAGACTTTAGACTGTAAGATTCTGTCTCTTTAAAAAATATCCTTTACAAAATATTAGCCTTTAAAATATTTGTCCTATC
>NC_046663.1:73320860-73348990 GCF_010883055.1 Belonocnema kinseyi
AACCACGTCTCACGACCGTGAGATAGGTGGTTACAGTCTGTAACGGAATCAATACGACGATCCAGCAAAAGCTTCGTGCACCCTAAGAACACGGAGCGACCTAAGAACACGGAGCAAGTGTTTTAGCATATTGTTGACACGCAGGGATGCTTTTTAGGCCATTAGCGAGTGAAAGCTTGACACCTCCAAAAGCGCCAATGATAAGGACGATTAGTTTAACAGAATATTCCGGCTACAATCGTTGCAACTCCCTTATAAGGTCTCGATACCTCTCTTCCTTTTCATTCTCCTTGGCGAGAATATAAAGCTCCAGTATATGCGGCACTTCCCATTCTCGACAATTGACTCGATTTCCCTAGGAGCATTTAGAGGAGCGATATTAAGGTTAATGCCGTAAGAGTAACAGAGATGGTAATAAAGCACTCTTAGTGCCGTATTGTGCCTTTCAATGTAGGTCGTTCCCGCGTGAGTTGGACAACTAGATAGTATATGAGCTAAATGCTCGGGGTGTGCATGCCACGCCCTGCAGCTATCATCAGAAATGTCTTGGCTCAAAATGTGGCAACGGTATGTTAAGGTGGAAATGACACCGTCTTGGCATGCAAAAATAAAACCCTCCGTACCAGACTTCAGTCCGGGCGATTTAGGGAAAGCAAACGTTAGCTCACAAGACATTGACTGATCCTTCACATTTCTGTGAAAGATACCGTGCATCCTGTTATCGAGGAGCTGTTCACGAAAGTTTTCTCTTGTGCTTTCTTAATCCGGGCTTTCAGGAGTGAGTACTCGAGATAAATAAGATTTAATGCATTTTTCTCACCTCTAAATACTGAAATTAAGTCCGAGTGTTTCAGCAGCCTCCTTCGCTGCTTTGTACAGAAACGTTCCTTTGCCCAACTCATCGTGATTCTTGACCATTTTAAGAAGAGGGTCTCTTCCATTTGCAACTCTATGTGCTGTGCCCAGAATAATCCTGTTGTGAAGACATTCAAGACTCAATATTCCGCGACCACCTTGACGGCGTGAGATGTACAGTCGCGGAACGGAAGACTAAAGATGCATGCTTTTGTTCATGTACATAAGCTTTCTTGTCCCTATATCAACGGATCTCAGCTCCTTCTTCGTCCATGGAAGTACTCCAAATGAATAGAGTACTACCGGGACGGCAAGCATGTTCGTTGCAAATACTTTGTTCCTCGCCGACAGTTCGGAAGACCAAATCTGACAGATGAGACGTTTGTATCTGCTTCGGAGAGTATCCTTTATAGATGTCACATCCTGAATGCGGCTCTGTGGCATGCTCAGGTATGTATAAGTCTCTGCAGCGAAAGGTGTCGTATAGCGCTTCTATCAACGGGGTTCAGGATCTTCGGGGATGCCATTGAGTTTTCCTTGCTTCAAATAAACCTTGGCGCATTTGTCTAACCCAAATTCAATTCCAATTTCCTTAGTATATCGTTCGACAATCCCTAGAGCTAGATGTAGTTGCTCTTTGTTTTTAGCATCGATCTTAAGATCGTCCATGTAAAATACACGAGTGACCTTGTACTTTCGATCTGCAGGTTTGTCGCACAAGTACCCGTCGGAATGACGAAGTGCTAGAGATAGTGGCAATAATGTAAGGAAAAAGAAAAGTGGGCTCATGGTGTCGCCCTGAAAGACACCTCTCTGAAAGGTGACCTTGTTAGTTCTCACACGATTTTTTCCAGATGAGATAGTAAATCTGGTTTTCCAAAGCGGCATCAATCTCTCTATGCACCTAACTATTTGCGGAAGAACCTTTAAGAATTCCTAAAGACAGATGATAAGTCTATGGGACGTCGAATCGAATGCTTTCCAATAATCAATCCAGGCCATCGATAGGTCACGCTGGTAGAATGCTGCATCTTTGCAGACACACCTATCGATGAGCAGGTTCCCCCGACATCCCTCTACGCCTTTCTTTGAGCCTCGTTGTTCATACATTTCTTGCCACACAAGTTCAATTGCCCGAACAATCCTATCATTTAGGATAGCTGTGAATATCTTATAAAGTGTGTTCAGACAACTGATTGGCCTGTAATTCTTCGGATCAGCTAAGTTTCCTATTTTCGGCTGTCGTATTGTGCGCCCTTCCACCAACCACTTCGGAATCGCCTCTTCCGACTTTAAATATGAGGTGAAAATACGGGCCAAATGCTGATGGGTTGAAGGAAACTGCTTCCACCAGAAGGTTTTGATACAATCTAGTCCCGGTGCGGAATAGTTCTTCATCCCTCTTAATACTTTTTTCATCTCCTCGGTAGTAATGGGTGAGCATTGTTTATCAGGTGTTACGAGGGCATCACATAGCTCCTGGAAGCTATTTATATTTTCTGAGTCTTCATCCAGTCTATGCTGCACTTCGTAGACTTCTTTCCAAAATACTTCGACCTCCTCTGGTTTGGGTGGGTGTTCGACAGTGACTGGAGGGTCTTTGAAGAGTCCAGTTGGGTCAGAGAGAAACTGTGGATTTTCTCTGACCCACCTCTCCCCCCGCTCTAGACTTCTCTTAGCGTCAGATAGTAACCGTATTCTCTCAACAATATGCTGCCTGATGGTCAGCAGCGTTGCCTTCTTAAGTGTGTGATAACGGGTCCGAAGTTCGCGCGCGAACTTTCGAACCTTGGTGGTAAAATTCCTACCAGATGTGATGTAGTCAATCACACACTGAATGTGGGACGCGTACTGTCTTGCACAGCCTATCTTTATGGCAAGTTGATGCAATCGTCTTTTGGTCTTATGATCAACCGTTGGTTTTGTTTTACGGTTCGCATCGGTCAAAGCTGTCGCTGCATTATACACACAATAATTGTTAGTCCAGAGGTCGGATTCTACGGAAAAATGTCCACGAAGCTCGTCATCCATTTCAGCCAGATCTTTAGGCTTAAGAGAAGCCTTGGTGTTGATGTTTCTCCAGGTCATGAAGCATCGCTTTTCCTCTATTGGATGCCTGCCCGCGGTTGGTTTTAGTGTCGCCTCTCTGCCTTTGTTGCCGGCTTGTTCTAGCTGTGGTAGAGTAGGCGTTCTGCTTACATAGCCCCTTTTTCGGAATAGTTCAGCATGATTTTGCAGACGTTGCTGCGAAAAGTGCGATAGCTCCGGATGTTTCTCGCACCACAGAGCATGCAGCCGTGCCATTTAACTCCGTTCAGGTGCCAAACTCGCATCGTAGCACTCTAGCAAGTCTTGATTCAGTCGCTCCGTCCACCAAAAGGTCGCGAGATTCCACCGATCCATCGCACTGAATCCATTTTCATCGGCTCCCCCAGCTCAAGATTGGTCGGCATTGTTGGCCGACCCATTGTCGGGAGCCCTGCGCGTTCTGTTGTTTTGAACCGCACTTACTACAACTATGTTTGGTGTTGTCATTGTTTTTCCCACGAGAAACTAGGGAAAGGGGTTCGTCCATCCTTGTAGAGCCCCGCATGCAACGATAAGGCTGCGTACTCTGAGAGGTCGCCCGGTATCCCAGAGTCACCGTTCTAGACACTTCACCCAGGTGCCATTCAGCTTTCGGTACGGTTTTCACACCTCCTTTTGGGGGTTAATTCCTTCGGGACCACCCCTGGACAATTGTCCGCGACTGCCTATTTATTTTTGTAACCATATTCAACAGAAACCCTTGTTACAGGGATCCTTTATCCGCAACCCGAGGACACGTTTGGTGGCTTTGTTATAGGCCCTTCGGTTTGATTCTAGAGGAATCAAAACCGAACCGAATGGTTCCGGTACCGGAATATATATATATTATATATAATCCCGGTTTTTTTTATGAAGAACGTAAAGTAGACATTCAACAAGCATCCAAGGTAAAATTTATATATACACACACGCGCGCGAGTGTGTGTATAAAATGTATACATATTCAAAGTATAAGCAAAAAAATAATCTGTAGGATGTCCTAAAAAACAACAATGTTTGTTGTTTTAATCACGCATCACCTAATTTTGTTCCATTTGTTGACAAAATAAAGTGTATTTTTTTATATAAAAAAAGATAAAGCTGCGTTCGCGGAGTCTAAACCACCTCAACATAATTATAAAACTACTAATTAACATTGATTTTCGTGAAACTATTCAGTGTTAGGCAGGAAGTACAAAACTGATCTAAAGAATTACGGGTACAATTTTTAAAATGTACAATTGAGCCTACCGCGATCAAAACGGGACACGCTCGAAATGCCTTGGTTTCAGTTGGCCTCTTGGTTATTCTCATTCTTGATTTTTCCAAGTCGGATTTTACATTTCGTTGAATTAAGATATGCTTTAAAAAAATTGAAAATTCGACTCGAAAAAAAGAACGAGAATAACCAAGAGACCAACTGAAATCAAAGCACTTCGAGCGTGTCCCGTTTTGATCGCGGGAGGCTCAATTTGATGTTTCAACCTATATATAGGATACTTTTATACGCATAGGGGTAGTATTTTTTCTAACTGGGTTCTGTTTTTCATCGGCGTCTAGTACCATGAGCTCTGTTTCCTGCGAAAGACTTATTATTTTTACAGAAATTGACGTTAATTAATAATTCTAATGATCAGTACAAAATAATGAACAGTGCCGTGCCAAAATCTTAAAAGATAGACAAATATTTTTATTGTAACATTTTTAACCAAAAAAGATTATCCTCGTCGTATTTTCCACTTTTGGTTAGTGATTTACGAAAAAAATTAAAAATTTTGATTTTTTCTAAAATAATTTCTTTCAATAAGAATTAATTTGGCCAGTGATTTACGAAAAAGTGATAAATCTTTATTTTTGCAAAATAATTCCTTTCAATATGAAATAGTGCTATAACTCAGAGAATATGCAATAAATATTACGATCTATCTCTTAAAAACTTGAAATGTTTAAAAGTGCGATGTTTAAGAGAATACATTTTTCAAGAATTTTATCAAAACTGCCACCAGTTTGTCATTTTATAATAAAGTTTTATTTCTCCTGGAACCATTTACAAAAGCCAGTTCCCATTAACTCATCCACTCTATTGTCCATGAACTAGACTTTTCTGGAAAATGCGTATGATTTGAAATGCATTTGTTATTTAATTCTCTTGAATTTACTTATTATTCTCATTAATTCAAATCTAGTCACCAAGATTCAATAACCCTAAAACTTCTTAAATTCTCAATAATTGAAAACTTTTCGATTTTCATTTTAAAAAATTTGACATCCTTTCAAATAAATAGTGATTATTTGAGAATAAGCAATCTGCAAGATAGGGCAGAGTGACAATGCTATAATTAATCGAATCGTTTGAGCATAGGAAAACAAATTTGCGGGTTGGCATCCGGAAAAAGTAATTTTTTGTTGAAATCGGATAATATTTTCTGCTTTTTTTTTTAATTTGAAAATTCAACAAGATATTGGCCAAATTTTTTATATGTACAGTAGGGTGGGCCGAGAAAAAATTTTTTTTAGTTTTTTATTCAGGATATTTTCTGTGATTTTTACAGATTTTTAAAACGACATTTTCCATTAGCAGAAATTATTTGATGTTGGAAAGTTCGAAAAAGGTGACTTTTTCGACATAATGAGGCAGAAGAATCTAAGAGGGATCATCAAAATACACCAAAATGTTATTGGTTCGTCAAAGAGAATACAAAAATATTTGTCATGATTATCAAATTATTGTGTAGTGAGTAATTTCTTCATACTTTTTTTGTACATAAAATAAGTATTTTCCCTCAATTTACAATAATACGATATTACTAAGCCCTTTGAAGAAATTCACACTCTTTTTCGTCTAGTGCACTTGTAAGGTTACGTTTGTATGTACTCGAAAATATTTAAATATGTTCATAAAACACGTTCCTGAATTAATTTCCGCTTAGTTGGGGAATTTTATTCTAACATAATGTTTCTTTAATAATTTGTTACAAAACAATGCTACTAATACTTGTTTAATAAAAATACTTTTATCAGTAATGATAAATTATTAGTAATAATTGTTTTTCCATAACAAAATAGATTATTCAAGGTAGAGAACTTTGAAGCTTAACAACTCAGTAAAAAAATGCTAGTGTAATGAATAAATAGTTATCGAAAAGCTTAAGGTGTTCTACGCGAATGAGCTTAAAGACGGTAAGGTAACAAAAGCTGTAGGCTTTGAAGTCTGAAAAATCTCCAAAAAGTAAGACATTTTGGGCACACTCAAGAATAGTCAAGTTTAGAGCATATTTTTTACAATATAGGCAATGGGAAAAATTGAAGAAAAAAAACATGAATGTGAACCGAACATTTATGAACAAATTAAAGTTAACGAATTTCAGGATAAAAATTGTTGCTTAAAATTTTTTAAATGTACAACTGTACTATTTTTAGTTCTAATGAAGATATTAAAGCGATTCAAACTCCAAACAGTAGCACAAAAGGTCTGTAATTATTTACAATCTTCAGGAAATATGTGGTTGTTTTTTATCCCGTACTTAGTTCTAATATCTTATGGAAAAATCATTCGTAGTAATAATGTTAAATTACTAATGAAATTATTATAATTAAGCAAGTATTAATAGCGTGTTTTGCATAAAATTACTAAAGAAACATTATGTTACAATAAAATGCCTCATGTAAACAGAAATTAATTCATGGACGTGTTTTGTGACCATATTTAAATATTTTTGAGTACACAAGCGTAACCAAACAAGTCGAAGGGGATAAATAGAAAAAAATTTACGTTTTTTAAGCGCTTTAGACTATAAAAAAATTAATTTTTAAATAGAATTATGACTTTTCACAAGTCTATTTACCACAAATTTTTTTTTCTCTGCCAAGAGTCTTTTGAAATCATATACCATATTGCGATGAACGAATTTGTATAGGGAGAATTGATTCTGAAGATAACTTCCTATTCCTAACCATATTCTTTTCCTTCACCTCAAATGATTCAATTAATTTTATTATTTTTACTCGGCCCTAATTTACAATAATGCAACAATAAAAATAATTGTGGCTTTTCTTAAAAATATGAAACAGTAATGAAATAATTAAAACTCGTTATTTAAAAAAATGGATCCTTACTCTGTTTAATGTTTAATCCTTAAAAGTAGATTTCACTCTGCACATTTCATCTTCACCCTCGAAACACAAACTTCACTTTTCTATCTAAGAAGGTAAGAGAAATATTTATTTCAATTGTGAATTAAACATGAATCTATATTTCATGAGTTCTTAAGAAATGATTCACTAATTGCGATTATTATTGTTTTTTGTTTTAGAAGAAGCTTATGAAGAAGTGGAAAGTTTGGGATGTGGTGAACGAAAATCGACTAATGAAGGGTGTCTAATTTGACACAACGAGGAAGGACCCGGGACCCGCTCTACCCTGAGCTCCGCCCATGGATTCTCCGAGGAGGAGGTTACCTATCCCACAACCGCACTACATGTTTTATTGCTGTTTACACATATGCCGCCTAACACCCACGCCGGCAGTTACCGAGCCAATATGTAAACAGAGTTGCGGTAATTATACCGAACCACGGCGCTTCTTGGAATAGTCGCCACCGCTTTTCATCGCCTTTCTGCTTTTTGCTATCTGCTTTGGGCTACTGACAAACTAGTAATTTCATTTGTTTCCTGAGAAAACTTCAAGGAATTATTGTTTTATTATCACCGATTTTGAGACTGACGGTGGTTGGGAACTAACTCTTAATAGCCCGCTCCGCTTTTGTTTGTTCATGCTTGAGTGCTCGCCTGAGTGACAACCGCAGATCCCGCGCACCCCGCATAGCTCCTGTTACACCTACCTGCGTTGCGGCGTCAATTATCGGAAGGGTTATAGAAAAGAGGGCTATTGAAGAGTTTAACTATACTTCACAAACACTGAATAGTGGACAGAATTCTTGACAAAACTAAAAAATGCGCTTTATAGCTACAATAGGTTTGGATAGATGGTTTGGCAAAGTTTGCCCCTTTTTCGATCTTTCGCAAAAAAATGGTACTTTTGAGTTTTTCTTTAAATTTTTCTGATATCACTATGATATAATACGAAGCAGATCTATATGGGTGGATGGAAAGGAAAGAGATTAGGAATTTAACAAAAAAGGTATATAAGGTGGACGCTAGGCGTGGACTGGATTGAAGAACATCTAAATGTATGGTGAAAGAAGAAGCCCATAATGATACATTAAATACAAGAGCAGGACACAGAGCATGGCAGTTTGAGATGGAGTTAAGGGATGGAAAAGGAAGGGAGTTAGCGAAAAAGTGTTTGAAGGAGGTGGAAAAAACGAGAGGCAAGGCTATAGAACAATATGGAAACGAGAAAGGAGAAAGTTCGAGATTGCTAGATACTAGAGATATGTAGGAGAGGAGACTGGTGTAAATTATAAAGAATTGGAGAAAAGAGACAGAGAAGAACAATTAATAGAAAAATAGGGGATGATTGAGGAATGAAAATATAATAAATGGTGTAAAAAGATAAAAAAGGAAGGAGTACTGAAACATTTAGAAAAGAGATTGAGGAAAGAAGATGGACCAGAATATGGGATATGGGAAGAATGTCAGATAAAGGAAGCTGACAAGAGATGTGGTAAAGTTCTATAGGATTGGATGAAAGAATTGGAGGAGGTTAAAGAAGTGAATGAGAAAGAAGGAAAAAGTTAATATGAAAAAATGGCAAAGTTGAGGTAAAAGAGAAGTGAAAGAAAAAGAAAATGGAATACGCTTCGAAGTGTAAAGATTAAATATGTAGGTGGCATTATTATAAAAAACGGAGCTAATGTAAAGCCTTAGAGGGCATATTATAAATAAAGAAGAATATTTTCGATTATTATTGCTTTTTTGCTACTTTTAGCTTGCAATGCATTGGGAGTGAGATATTCGTGAAAAACGGCAAGTCTGGCAAAATCGGGGATCGCTACGGCTAGAAAAATGTGTTGTTGTAATTTACATGAAATTGAGTCAGTCTCCACTCATTTGCAGACCATTTTTATGTGAAGCTTACAAAGATATGGAAACCATATACATATTATCGAACCGAGATATTATTATTATTTTGAAAAAAACTGATTTTAAGACGCTTCCCTAGAATTTAAACAAGTTCAGGTTCCCTTCCTGTTCTGTAAACACAGGGTATATTTATGCTAAAATGAAATGGTTTAGAAAAACTTTCTTTTAACTTTACATTTAAATTCTGCAATGAAAAAATACTTTAAAAAAAAACAGAATTCTACCAACTAAAGTGACAAGTTAAAGAAATCAGCTGCTAAAGCATGAGAAGAATATTAGTTATACCCTATTGACTATTTTTCCGCTGTTTCCAAGTATTTTCTTTTCTAAAGCATTTAATCAGAACTTCCGAGATACTTATTGGACACGTTATCGTTATTTAGGGGATACCGGAGCCAACCTAAGTATGATAATTCCTCAAATTGATGTAAATAAGTCTTATTGCATATAAAATATTTCAATTCTGTACGTAGGATCAAGCGGTTGCATAAATGTTAATGAAAATATATCATCTGCACGGTTTCTTACTGCCTAATTTGAGAAAAAATATTTGAAAGCTGAAAAAGAATACCACTGAAAGTATAATTTTAAATGGCTGTTAATTCATTAAAAATATTTGAAAGTGACCTTACATTCTAGTAAATTAAATAATTTATTTTGAGTCAAAACTGCAGTAAAAAGGCTAAAAATACCTTTTCTACTGAAAATATGAGAGATGCCAAAATAAACTAATTGTTACTATGATGAAACAAATATTTTTAAGAACTATTGGTGTTTCCAAAACTGCTGTGAAATGAAAACGAATTCTAAACTTTTTTCGAACCTTATAACTAAATATTAATGATCGCAATACTTATTTTTGAATCAACCGAATTAAAAATACAATAAATTAATTATGAATAAAATAAAATAATTCTCTCCCTATTCTTAATATTATATTTTAAAACCTATATCGCGAGTTTTTATTCTGTATATCTGTAGTCAATGAAATATGAAAAATATTGAATATTTCTTATAATAATCGTAATGTTTGTAACTTAGTGTTTATTTTGTGTAATAATTTGTTATATAATAAGAAAAAGATGATAGGAAATGGAAATTTAGGGGTGGTAATACATTTAAGTAATATAGAGATTACTTTATCCGCGTCTTTGATTTTTGCATTTATTTACTTTCCGATAGTGCGGAAAAAATTCTACAATACCTTAGTATGTTCAATAAAAATCACATAAAATCATCGCAACTTTGAAATATGTTTTACATTTCTTATAAATACATTTTAAAAGATATATCCAAGGATTATTCCTTATTAAAACGATACTATCGTTTACGCTAGCGTGTATCAGATTAGAGAAACGATAAAAATTGTGACATAAAGAAATTGTATCGCAATAATGTCAAATTTTTGCTGTCAATCTTTTTGCTGCCGTCGTTTTCGACTTCTGCGTCTGTAAATTAAAGTTGTGATTATATCAAATTCAAATTAAATTATTTTTCTCAAATAAGTGAAATTACCTTCTCTTTTCGTTCGAATCAGCTTCGCTTTCTTCAGTCAAACTTCTGCTTTCTTCGGTGCCTTCAGAAGAATTGTATTCTTCAAATTCTAGTTTGAATTTCTTACTCTTTCCACATTCTCCATTTTTCTTTTTCCCCGTTCCTCGACAATTTTCTTTTCCTTCAATTTTGTCATTCCTATTTTCTTTATTTTTAGGCTTTTCTTCTTCACTCGAAACTTCTCGTCTTGCTGCCTCTCTTCGGGAAATTTTCCTCTTTTTTTCTCGATTTTTGGACTTGTTAGACTTTGTACAATTACGAGGACTGAAATTCGAGCATTGTCTTGATTTTCTATAGGTAAAAAAAATTATTAGAAAATTAAAACTTAAAGTTTGAAAATATTCTTACCGCGTATTTCTTTCGAAGTTGTCTGGAGACAAGTCATATCTGTCTGTACTTTCTGAATCGTCACTATCGGAAACGTTTTCTTCCAGATCAATGTCTTTCACTTTTTTCCTTCTTCTCTCTTCCTTGAATCTAATATGCTTTTTTCCTCTGTGAATATCTTTGCGGGAAATAATACTGATATTTGGAATTTCGTATTTTTCATATTTATCTTTCTTTCTTTTACTTTTACTTTCGCTCTGAACTACGTATAATCTATACAATTGTAATAAAATGACCAAAGTGTTCTTGCAGGTGAAAAAAATGTTCATATAGCTTACTATCTGATAATGAACTATTAGGATGAGCCGAAATGACAAAAAGGGTCCATCCTGTATAAAAAATATTGATAATAAATCATTTTTTTATTAAAAAATATTTTTATTTTTTTTACTTTTAATTTATTTAGAATATTTTATTTTACCATTTTAATTACCTGGAGCAACATGTTTAGTGCGATTCCCCAAATATCGATACTACAACAACTTGTTTCCGTTGGTATTTTTCTTCTGATTGCAGTTCCGGAAGAGAGTCTCGATTTTCTGGATTTGGTTGCCGTTAACACGATTGTAAATTGCATTAAGGACCATGCCCAAATACCCAAAGTTAAATAAACTAAAATGGGTTCCCCTGAAACTTTTTCTTCGTTGAAAGAGTCAAAAAATTCTATTATATCAGCTGCTGTTCCTATGTACACCAAAAGAAGCTGACTTAATTGATCTCGAGTCAAATCACCCTTTGGTAGCATCCATCGACCAATTATAAGAATCAGCATCAGAAACTGTTCGATTAAAGTCACCCAAGTTTCGGTTGATATTTGGATTGTTGGCAATCTTATGTTCACCTACGGACAAAAAATTCCTGATAGTTTTTAAAAACGTTTCTGAAAACCGCCTGATTAAATTGAATGACATATAATCAATTAATTTTTTCAGATTTAATTAAATATCAATATTTTTCAGTCTACTCGTCTAAAGCCTTTCGAAAAATACGTCACGCTATTTTGAATACTTTTTCCATCCCCTAAAAATTGAGTTAAATTTTTAGTTAAATTAATCAATTCTCTACTCAAAAACGTATTTTCTCAAATTATTAAAATCTTCAACCAGATAGTAGAATTTTTAACCAAAGCAGATACATTTTGAACAACAAATATAGTACTAGACTTTACAAATAATTAGATCTTCTGATCGGGTTCTATTGATTCAGGGCAAAAAATTAGAAAAAGGGGAAAGAGTGTGGCTTTACTTATAAAATACATAAAATTCCTAATTTTGTTTTTAAAGCATTTAAAAAAATTGATCTTCACATTTATATTTTTCATTTGTGAAGTCACATTTTGCGTTAAGCCCCCCCCCCTTTCCCTCTGAATCACGCCACCACTCCCCGGCAAAGTGACGGTGCTTTTAAAGGGCTTCTGTGAGCATTTTTTAAATAAAAAATCTACTTGAACGCGGGTTTGATATTTTCATAAATAATTTTTTATTTAATATTGTTATATTATTTCTTTAGTTAATTAATTTTTAATTAAATGACTATCGTAAATAGATACAATATTGAGTAAATAAATAAACTGTTTATTGCACATTATTTTATTCACGAGTTATGTTCTGATATTTTAATGTGATCTTTTTCCTGAATATTTTTGGACTATTTTCGATTAGAGCACTCCCTTTCACTCTAAATAATCATGGTGATATGCTAACAGTTTATACGGCACTTAATATTATGTAAGAAATGAAACCTACGCCCAAAGCTTTCTGCAGGTGTTTTAAATCCTTGACTGCCAGATTCGTGAAATCGAAATTCTCTGTGACATTGATGTTTGATTCTCGCATTCGAATTCTTTTTTCGACTTTATCCAACTCCAGAAGCATAATTGCTGGCACCACACTTCCGAGATAGAGGAATACTGAAGGACAGAACCTGCAAAATTCTCTTTTTGTGATCGAACAATACATCATTTATTTATTCACCTCTCGTTAAAATAAAAATTTTTAAACATTGCTTGATTTTACGTTAAAAACAGCTAAGGGAGCGTCTAATAATTACGTAAGGTTGAGTGAGGGAAGGGGCCTAAAAAGTTTACGAATCCTCAAATTAGAGGGGGGGGGGGGTGTCTTAAATTTATAAAATTATCCTTACGTAATTATTAGAAATTGCCTACAACCAAAACTTCGGTTCTTGGTGATTGATAAAAGTTTTTGCTTCTAAAAGTTGACTAATGATAGTGATTTTCTTTATCAGACAAGTAGTGGCATTAAATAATATTTTCAATCTCTTCTCATCGAATAAGGTATCTTGCGAGACGTAATAATTTTTCATCTTCATTGCTCTCGAAATCAGATAGAACACCCTCTTCGTTCGCCCAGGAAGTCAATATTTTTTGACCCGATTTCTTCAAATCATTCTCACGTCGCAGATACTAATGCACAATTTCCGCCCGTCAAATCGAGACGATCGTAAAAAACACACCCCTAAATACTCGTTGAAAGCAAACTTTCTCAAGCATTATTAGCTCTCTGATTTGGAAAATTGCCTTGTCAGGACATTTTGAGAATTTGCATCATTTCTGCAAATTCAAACATAATAAGCGAAATGTGATATCCTGCATTTGGACTATTCATTTTGAATAGAACAGAGAAAGTATGATAAATCCTTGAAATGTTAGAGGTCATTGCCAAAAAATGTAGAAGCTTTGATTTTTTTTGTTGAAATTCTCACAGTTCTCTTAAAAGATTATTTCTTTAACATTACTAGTTAGAATGAAAAAGAATGTAAAAATTGATTAGCATAATAAGAAATTATGAATTTCAGTTAGTCGCGCGTGCTAAAAATACTTTTTATTCACGTACGAATTATTCGGTTAACAAAGAAGAGATTTGATCCTTAAATAAAATTCTTTATGAAAAATAAACGGCATTCAAGTCTACTGTGATTCGAACCCAGGACTTTCAGATGCTAGCTCTACCACATCTGAACTACTTTTCTTAGCTGATCGACAGACCAGTCCGGCAAATGTGAGGTCCTGGGTTCGAATCCTAACGGAATTGAACGTCATTCCTTTTTTGTTAAAGAATTTTCTGTCATATTTCCATTTTGTCTTATTGTAAAATGAGAATTTATATCAAATTAAAGATTTGGTCCTTTTACTTAATAAATGTAATTTTTGGTAAATAAGAGCTTTTATTTATACTTCATCTCTAAACTTCCACCGTAAGGGATATAAGAAAAAAATTTCCCTTGTTTTTCTTATTTTTAATCACTAATATAAAAAAGAAAAATGTAACAGAAAATTTCATTTTTATATTAATGTCAGTAGAGACTGGGACTTAAAGAAAAGTTTCCAGTATAGGGGTCTAAACAAACTAATTTTCTTAATTTTTCTTATTGTTTAACCATTAATGTATAAAAATGTAACATAATAAATTCAATTTTTGTATTTTAATTCTACATGCGAAGATCTTTAATTTGAGCTACCTCCGAAGAAACTCACAGCAAAAGAAAAGCTTCTGACGTATAGGTCTACATAACCAAATTTTTCACATTTTCTTCTTTTCATTTTTTTTAGCAAATTTTATTTTTTGACTGAATTCTAAATATGTCAATATCTTCAATTTAAACCATCCTTGAAGAAAATTGTATTTAAAAAGAACTTCGAGCAAAAAAATCTTCTCATCCCTTAATTTCTTTTCAAATTTCTCAATCCCTGACACAAGATTATAAAGGTTTTTTACGAAATCCTAAAAAATTAAAAAAATTAAGAAGCACCTTAAAGGTATTACAAAAAAAATTCTCAGGACCAATATATTACATCCTGCAAAATTTGTGTCCACTATAGATAATTACTATAGTTATAATACAATTATAGAAATAATTTATTATATCCTTACCATTTCCATTCTTGATTCTCTTTTATAGTAAGTGTGAAAACTCCTTCAAAAAACAACAGAAGTATAGGACAGCAAAGATACCAATATAAAGGATTTCGTTTAAAATTCGTGACTTGCCAAATCGCGATAAATCCATGCGAGGCAAAAACTAATCGCGTGATTATAGCTTTAACAGTAGCCAGAAATTTGGCCATACTTCTCTCATATATTATTAATTACAATTGTATTAAAACTGTAACCCAAATAGCACTGTTTTCCACTAGAATCACATAAATTCATTTTTCGAACAAATAAAATAGAATTATCTAAACTTTCTCAAATTCATTAGGTACAAGGGTAATTTTAAAGATACAAAAAAGATAAGATAGAAGCTTTTGAACATCTCTGAAATAATTTTTTTAAGCACTATTGTAAATGGTAAAAGAGGAATAAGTAAGACCAGGGATAAGAAAGAACTGAGAACTGCGGATTGGGTATGGAATTTTCAAATATTCGCGCATGTGGCGCGCAAGCGTGAGTCAAAAATCGAACGCAAAGTGGCGAACTTTAATGTAACAATGAAAATAATATAATATATTTTATTTTTTAAAATAAACATCTTTTTCTTGTACTTGTACTTTCTTGTAATTTCACACAAATTTAAAACTTATAGAAGGAATAAAATTTATCTGTAAAAAAAAATGAAAAAATTTATTATCCATCCATGTAGCATTAGAATGGTTCTTATTTATAAATAGAGACATTTTTAAAGAATTTCTATGCTCTCACCCTCCCCCAGATTTTTTGGTTCGTAAATTTTAGAATTTAAATTACTCTAAACCACTCTAATGGGTCCCCGAAAAAAACCCGTAAGTGACCAATCTGAATTTTACGTAATATTGCAATTTATGAACACTTTTCGAAAGTTTTATTTTTTTAAATAATTATTCATCGGTAGCTTTAGAATACGGAAGACCGCCGTAAAGTAGATAATCATTAATTTAATATAATTAATAGTTAAGACATGATACAAGTTAATATATTAAAAATCGAATTAATTATTTCAATTATCTTTTTGTATATGATTAATGATTATCTACTGTAGGGTGGTCACCCCTACTCATTCATCTGTTAACAAATTTTCAATTGTTTAAATATTTGTTTTTTCAGGTATTTCATGAAATGATCACGTTTTCCAGATGTTATAAGTTCTTTAATCAATGATAACAGTACCAAAAATTTAAATTATTTAAATTATGCGTGTTTTTGTTCAAGCAGGTATATAGTTTACCACAAAAGAAGGAAGAGAAACATTTTGTCTCACCAACTTTTTGGCAGATTTGAATATTTTTAAGTACTTATTTGTTTTATAAGAATACTGGCACATGTTTAAGAAAAGTTAAATTCTTTCAACAATTTTAATTTGTTTTAATGTAATTTAATATAAATATAATTTAACATACTCCAAACCAATTACTTTATTGTTATAATTGATTAAAGAACATAAAACTTAGTTCAAATGTGACTGTGTACTTTTAAATGACGAATTAATGATTATTTACGAGAAATAAACTTCCAAAAAGCGTTAAAAACCACAATATTAAGTAAAATTAAGTGTTATCATTTATGGGGTTTTCTTTGCGGACCCATAAGACTCACGAATCTCACGAATTTTAAACAGTATACTGATTTACGGAATTTTTTGTAACATCTTATGATCTTTGTGAGATCCCTAAATATTAATTGATTTCGCCCAAATCTGTAGATTTGTTGTGTGCATCCAAACAAAACTGGAGCGTGAAAGCAAAGAAATTAAGAAAGCAAAAATTAAGGGCGACGCAACCCTGTAATTTTTGATTAATATATTTAATGTTTGTGTAATTTCTGTTTTATATTTGAAAATCTTGTGTAACCTCTGTTTATCTTCTCTATAATCTTCGTGTAAGCCCTACAAAATTTTGAAATCATATATGAATTCTTAGTGCTCAATCTCTAATCCTTAATGATTCTTTGTTATTTGAGGATTCGAATAAATTGTTGAAAGATCATTTTTTTTTGGATCAATCAGAATGGTTTTTAAACTATCAAGTGTTTACATTTTCCTTTAAAAATTCACCTTTTTATGTTGAAAATTCCACTAATTGGTTGAAAGTTGAAGTACTTTATAGAAGATAATTTTTTGGCTTGAAACTTCATAATTTTAGTTTCAAATTCTTTTTACATTCTCATCATTTATGATTGAGAAAGTATTAGAATTCTCGGAAATTTGACATCACACTTTTTCAACGGATCTCCACGTTTCGAGACCCCCTGAATTTGAAAATCAGGTTTTCACGATGGCGTGTGTCTGTCTGTCCATCTGTCCGTAAACCCGATAACTCTCGAAAAAATGAACGAATTAAATTCATCTTTGGCACACTTTTTCTAGGTCCTAAAAGAAAGGACGAGTTCGTTAACCAGTCATTTTTGATAAAAATTCAAAAAGTGAGCGCATTTTGAAAATTTTTGAGACCACTTTTTTCTGAATTTGAAAATTCTATGTACGGATATTTATAGTATTGAAAAGAACAAACAATTTATCCTTATGACTTTTTTCGATAAAAAGAAAATTCTCAGAGTTATAGCGTTTTCAAAATTTTTTTAATCAACCGAAAATCAAAATTTGAAGCCGAGAAACGCAAGATATGAAAAAATTTGATTGCACAAAAAATAATGGAAAATGAAAAATTCCGTTTTGTGGACAAACTATCTAGGGTTCAAAAAAAGATGAATTAACAAAAATGGTTATCCCAAAAAAGATCTAAAATTTCGTTAAGAATCACTTCTTGATAAGACGCGTACTTTTTGTTTTATTCGTGAAAAATAACCTTGAAAAAAGTAAAATAAAAAAAAAAGTTTGGAAAAGCGACGAAAGTTACGAGAAAAAAATCCAACAAAACCTGTTTACAAATGTCTGTCGGAAATCGAGCACGCAGCGCGAGTGTCACGATGAGAATTTGTACCTCAAAGCCTAAAGAGCATTGAGAAACTTAATTAATTAGACAATTCAGAATATGAAAACGAATATAAATACTGTCATCTAAAAGAGATCTTTTTGATAAAGTTTTTTTCAAGCATTCCAAATGCAAAGAATAAATATCCGAGCGCGAAGCGCGAAGCGTGAGATTCAACCGTCGCGCACCTTAGGCGCGCTCAAACTTGCGAGCGAAGCGAGCCGCGCGCTTTTAACTTTTATTGTTAATTGGTTTGTTGAAAATTTAACCCTTTGTAGAAAATTCGACTAATTGGTACAAAACAAATCTATTTTTTTAGAAAATTCAACTTTTTTTTGAAAATTTGTCTTTTAGATTTAAAAATTCATCTGTTTTAGTAGAAATTTCACGTTTCTTGTATAAAAATGCAACTATTTAGTTTAAATTTTAACAATTTTGTTAAAAGTCACTCTTTTTGGTTGAAAATTAAAATATTTGATTGAAAATTTATCTTTTAGGGTTGAAAATTCAAGTATCTCTTAGAAAATTTACATCTTGTTGAAAACTCATTTTCGATGCTGAAACGTCAAACTATAATCTTTTTTGGATGAAAATTCAAATACATTTTGCTTTCAATTTGACTGTTTGATTAAAAAATACATCTGTTTAAGTAACATTTCTTTTTTCTTGGATGAGAATGCAACTGTTTAGTTAAAAATGAATCTTCTTTTCTTGAGGATTCAAATATTTTGCTTGAAAATTTTGGTTGAACCAGTTTGCTAAGAAATAATGTTGTTGAACATTAATATTTTTAGATGAACATTCGTCTCTTTGTTTGAAAGTTTAACTATTTTATTGCAAACTGATCTTTTTCAATTGAACACTCAACTGTGTAGATGAAAGTTCAACTACTTAGTTAAAACAAATTTTTTTAAATGAAGGTGTATGTCCTTGGTTAGAAATTTAACTATTTTGTTAAAAAATAATTTCTTACTATCAATTCATATTTTATGGTTCAAAATTCAAATTGTGTACAGAAAAGTCATCTTTCGGCTTGAAGTTTCAACAATTTAGGTGAACTTTTTTTTACATGACTGAAAAATCTTTACTTGTTAAACACTCATACTTTTGGTTTGAAATTTTTTATACCAAATTTAGTTTTTTTTTATTAAAATATTAACACTGACTATTACACTTTTTGTTGAGATATCATCTTTTTAGGTTGAAAATTCAATGAATTTATTGAAAATTTAATTACTTTTGTGGAAAATTAAAGTATTTTGTTAAAAAGTATGTTTTTATGGTACACAAGTATTTTTTAAAAAATAAATTTAAAAAATTTTAATTTGTATCCGAAATACTGTTTTATTCTGTTTATAAAATATGGTATGATAAAAATATTACAAGATTTCAATGCTGATATTTGAATGTTAATGGTCAGGGAAAATGAAAAATTTATGAAGAAAATTTCAGGTAATTTTGAAAATGAAGTTTTCCCCTTCTGTTTTCTCCTCGTGTATTATCTTAGATATACAAAAATTGATATTATTTTCAAGTTTCATGTCTTATTATATCTGGAAATCATAATCAGTTTAAACAATTTAATTTTCTTTAAATATTTTATTTTTAAGATTTTTCGAAACATTGAAATATTTTGAGGTACTATTTTGTTTTCTAACAATACCCTTGAATCGAAAATTTGATGAGATAAAATGTTATCGTTAATTAAAGAACTTATAACGTCTAGAAAACGCGTTCATTTCGCAACACACTTGAAAAGAACAAATATTTAAACAAATGATAATTAGTTAACATATGACTCAGTAGTTTTAAATGCCCGATTATAGTGATTATGTATTAAACATTTTTTTAAACGGGTTAATAAATCGTAATAGTACGTAAAATTCAAATTTGGCACTTATGGGGTCTTTGGGACCACATAACAGTGATTTAAAAAGTCATTCACCTTCAAAATTTATGATTGATTCCTATTCTCTGATGAATTCTAAACAACATAATGACATACGGGATTATTTGTAATATTGAATTCAACACACTTAAATATTAGATTTACAAAAAGCTGATTTTTTAGTTTTTCCCAAGTTAAATCGTGGGAAACTTCATGGTCCAAAACAAACTGGTAGGTTGTGAGACAGGTTTCCTCCTATCCAACCAATCGATGGAAACCAAGAAAACAGAAAACTGTAATTAAATGTCAATCAACTCGGACTTTAGCCTACTTTTGACAAGGATCAGAATAAAGTTGATTACGATTGGAAACCGCTTAAAACATGTTTACGTAATTTGCAAATTAGTATGGCGAATATAGAACGTGATACATTTTAATTCTCTTTAAAAAAAAGCGATTGGCATTCCTGCGAAGGTGGTACAACCATTTTATGAAAAGCGCCTCTGGTTTCTATCGGCTGAAACAAAAGAAATGTCGTCAACAGTGTTCAGTGTTCGTTTCTTCTCGCGCAAAAATGTAAATAAACTTATAACCAGCTGACAACTGTGAGTGAATTTTTGAGTAACGCACGCAATATGCGTGTAACTGTACGATCGCTTCGTTTTCCCAAAGCCCAAAGGTAAGTGAGAGGTTAAATTTACCCAAATGTTGCATTTCTTACACTGCCCCTTTTGGAGCATACGTGACACTAACCGACCCTGTTTGACGTATGAATTGAATGTGTGAAATTGATATGAATTTCATTCTGCAATCTAGATACGCATAGAGGCTAACTTACGCATATTACTACTTTTTTTAAAGAACCATAAATTCTTTGTGAACAATATTTTTAGGTGATTTAAAAAATTTAAAGCTTTTTCTGTGCTTGCCCTTTTTGCTATTTTTTGTTTTTGCTTTGTCTGCATACAAATGGGAGGGAACTATATGGACTTTTACACATTTTAACTTTATCATAAAAACATAGATTTGTATGCGTGTGAAATTATATTTCGTATGTGAATGTATTCAGATTAAAAACATGTGTTCGTTCAGATAATAAAACGGCATGTTGAATATGTACGTGATCCGCGTTTTTAAAAATAAATTCAAATATATTTTAATAAGGCTTTTTGAGATAAACTTCTAATTCTAAATAACAAAATAGTTTTAAAAATATATAATTATGCGGGTAAATAAGAAGCGACTGATAATTTTAAATCTGGAATTCACGTGTGAGACTTCCTGGAATTTAATTATGAAAGAGTTGTACAATATTATGTCTTCATTCTATTTTTAAGGTTTCCCAGAAACTTGTCATAATCTTTTTCTAGTTCCTAAAAGCAAAGTAACTGGCAGGCATCTGCGATTTATTTTATTTGTTTCAACTTTATCATAGCTATGTTTGCAGAATTTTTGTTAAAAAAATAACCCTACACAAATAAAGAAAATATTTTTAGTTATATATCGAAAGAAACACCTATCGACTCAAAAATGTTAATTTCACTACACAATTAATTTATCGACTTGCATTTATAAGATTAGATGAAATTCTATTGCTGAATTTAGGGATGAAACCCAAGATACAATTGCAACCAAAAAGATGAATTTTCAAACATGAAGAATATTTTTTTTCATAAAAAACACTAAATAATGTGGTGATTGTGAATTATCTTTTATTCAAGCTCCTTCGGCTTTACCGAAGACATTCTCATCACGTATCTCGTGCTTCGCACTCGATTTTTTCTAAAATGTGAACTTTTCTGCATTACGTGTAACACTATTAAATCAAATATATATTTTATTTATTTCTGCATCTCGGGCTGGTACTGTTTATTCAGATATTGCAAAGTAATGTGCAGATTTTATTTTTCATGATTACTTAAATATTTGCTCCTTATTTTGCACGAATTTTTATTCTAAGCTACCATGAATAATATATCATTTTAAAAAATTTATATTATTACAATTCATAATATGTATTGGTAATAAAAAATATTTATTTTCATTATCTTGTTTTCAAATTTTTTCAAGTATGCATCATATAAATTAAGAATAGTTTTTTTTATTAAACTTTTTAGTGCAAATTTGTTCGTTTTTCCATAAATTTAACTTCTTTATTTTCAATGTTATTTTTTACGATTTATATTATTTTTTCATTTGGAATGCGTTCTTATAACAAAAGTGGATTAAAAATTTGTAGATCTTTTGTAAATGCACAATTTTTTAATTTATGTGTTTTCGTACCTTGCATCATTTTTCCAAAGATTTAATTTTTTTATTGTCAGTATTATTTTTCACGATTAAAACAAAAACTACGCATTCTGTCAAAAAAAGATTATTAACAAGTTTGTAGATCTTTTCTGGGTGAACAAATTTTGCCTTTTTATTTTTTTCGTAGCTTGTGTAGTTTGTCTAAAAATTTAATTTTTCTGTTTTTAATGCTGTTTTTTCAGATAAATCAAAAACTACGCGTCCTATTAAAAAGTGAATAACCACAAAGTTCTAGATCTTTTTTGGGTGCACAACTAAAAAAGTTGTTATGGTAATCTTGTAAGACCTTAAAAAATTAATATTTTTTATTTTTTGACTTTTTTTATATCGTGCGTTATTTACAGTCGAGCCTCTCAATAGGGCGCCTATTGGGGCTATAGGGGACATTTTTCTCGGAAGCGCGCTACCCCCACCAACGTCCTCTGCACCTCGAGACTTGCCTGCTCTGCCTCTGAATAAGGCGGTCTTTGCTGTATATATAATATATGTGGTACAGTGCGAGCCGTATAAATTAGAGCGGTCGAAAAATAAATTGCAATATTTTTTTTTACTCTGGAAGGCAAGCCTGCTCCAAAAAAGTTTCCATTTTTATTTAATTAACATGAGGAAATTTTGGATTTTTGAAAAATTGAACCCATACTTCGGAGTTTAATCGAAGCGTGCCAAGTTTTTTAGAGACTAAAGAGAAGTTTCTACGAAAGAAAAATAAAAATAATTACTAATGGGCAATTTGAATATTTGCTATGACTTTTAAACACTTTTTAATTGTTTAAATTAAGGTAACTTATTTCAACAATTATTTTATTTTATTTTAATTATTATAATAGTCTGTCCTTGTTTGGCGTAGTAAATTTAGTTAAAAACATTATGTAATTATGTAAACAATTAATCATGTTTTTTCTTCAAATTTTCTTAAAATTGAGTCAGAGATTTACCTTTTTTCAGAAATTGGTATCCTATACTACTTTTTTTAATAATTACATAATTTTTGTACATTTCGTCTGATGTTCAACAAATTTCTATTTGTTTAAATCATTTTTATTTGATCAAACACTGCTTTCGATATCTTTAGCAAAAAATAATACAAAATAGAATACATACAATTATTTTTATGACTATATAGTATATAGAAATAATATAATAAATATTTTTTAATCGTTTCAACAAATATAATTTTTTGGACAATTACTTTTTCAACAATATTTTTAAATGGTATTTTATGAATTAAACATAATATTGAATGATTTCGAGTAGTAAATTCTATTAAAAACTTTATGTAATTGTTTAAACCATTTTTATTCGTCATCAATCCATTTAAAATTTTAAGGGAATTCGAAAAAAACAATAATTTCTTGTATAAAAAATGACGTGAAGCTTTTAACAGAATTTAATACTCAAAATCACTTAATATTATGCTTAATTAATAAAGTGCGATTTTAAAAATATTTGTTAAAAACAAATTTTGTTTAAACAATTGAGAAATGGTTAATATATTCTTTCTATAGACTATACAGTCAGAAAAAAATTTGTATCTATTCCATTTGATATTAACATTTTTAAGTTTTCAAACGAAAGCTGCTTGTCTCAATTTTTATATATTTTGAAAATAAACAATAATTAATTTGGTGCGCTGGAGGGAGAAGTAAATAAAAGTTATTAGTATGGTTTTATTTCGTAGACACTCCTTTGCAATCCCTCAATATTTGAATTTAGAAAAAAATTACAGATTTTATTTCTCCGGAAATGAAAACTGGGGGGGGGGGACTTGCCCTGTTGCTCGAAAAGCGTTTTTTGGACCACTCTAATACACATATGTAGTGTGCGGGATACAAACTGTCCGTTTTTATGTGAAATATATTCCACGCTCATTTTTAAATCATTTGTAAAAGAATTATTATGGGACGTATGTTTTCATTCTAACAATTGCACGTCTGAATGATTCATTTCCTACGCTTGCCTGATTAACAGAAAAGAAAAAAACGCATATGCTTTTAGTTTTTCGAACAAAAAATTTCCCTGCTTACTATCATGATTCTGATTATCAACCTATGTATGTATGTATGTTCATTTTCGTTTATTATTTTTTTGAATTTTGTAAAAGCTATCATTCTGGTAATATTTTTTCTCGAAAAAGTCATTAGGAGAAAATATTTGTATTTTCAAGTACCACACAAATTTTAAAAATGCGCCCACTTTCTGAATTTTTCTCGAAAATGTCTGGCTAATGAACTTGAATTTCAGTTTTTGTCACTAAAATAGTGTACCAAAGGCCAATTTAATGGATTAATTTTCTAAACGGTTATCGTGCTCACAGACAGATACATTCGTAGAAACTTGTTTTTGGAATACAGAAGGTATCAAAACGTGGACATTTGACAAAAGCGTGGGAGGGGTGAAACTTTACACAAAATATTAATTAAAAGAAAAATTACAAGCCAAAAGATAAAAAAGATTAATTTTCAACAAGAAAACACGAATTATTAACCAAATAGTTGAAATTTCTACTACATTTTTTTATTAAACATGGAATAGTTAAATTTTTCGTTAAACAAATTAATTTTTTTAAAATGATTTCAATTTTTAATAAAAATATGATTTTGCAAGCAAGAAGATTATTAAAAAAAATTGAAAACACGCATTTTCGAAAATGACTAAATAGTTGGTTTTCAACAACAACGAAAAACATGGATTTTCAACCAAATATTTAAAGTTTCTGCTAAAAGAGATACATTTTTTATAAACAATCGTATAGTTAAATTGTCAGTTAAACGAGTTATTTAAAAAAATCGAATTTTCAACCAAATAATTCAATTTCGTATCAAACGATAAAGATGAATCTTCGACATAACAATTAATTTTTAACAAAATAATTGAATCATTAGCCAAAATAGAATATTAATTGTCAACCAAACAGATGATTAAATTTTCACCAGAAAAGAGATGAATTTTCAATAAAAAAAAAGGTCATTTTCGACGAATAAAGCTAAATGCTGAACTAAAGAGTTGAATTTTTAACTTTTTTAAGCTAAATAGTAGAATCCTTTCTAAACCCGTTTTGTTTCAATATCGAAAAGATGAATCTTCGCCAAAAAAGACAGGTTTTCAACAAAATACATGTATTTTCAACTAAGAAGATTCATTTTATACCAAAGAAGTCGTATTTTCAAAAAAATACATGAGTCATCAACTAAGTAGTTGAATTTTCTTCATAACAGATGAATTTTCAAACAAAAATCGAATAGTTAAATTTTTATTCCAAAAAGTTAATTTTTAACCGAAAAACAACAAATTTTCAACCAGAGTGAATAATTTCTAACTAGAATGATGAATTTTAAACACAAAAAATTAATTTTTAACAAAATAATTGAATTCTCAATCAAAATAGAACATTAATTGCCAACCAAACAGTTGCATTCTTAAAAAAAGAGATATAATTATGACTAAAAATTAGATGAATTTTCAACAAAACAGTTTATTTTCGACCGAGAAAGCTCAATTTAGAACTAAACAGTTTAATTTTTAACCAAAACGATTAATTTTCTACCAAAGGAGATAAATTTTCATAAAAAAGTTTGGATTTTAAGCTGAAAAGTGGATAATTTTCGAAAACTTTAGGTTTTGACCCCCCCCCCCCAAAAAAAGTTAAAAAAAAAGACTTTAAAATGGCAGTTGAATCCTCGAACTTAAAAGATGATTTTTAAACAAAATAGTTCAATTTCATTAAAATAATTAGAAAATGTATAAAGTAGTTGTATTTCGAACTACGTAGTTAAACTTTCGACTTACAAAGATGAATTTTAAATAACATTATTTATCAAACAGTTACGAAATGAATTTTCAACAGAAATTTTGAATTTTTAACCAAGTAGTTGAACTTTCAATCAAATGGTCCAAATTGTTATAAAAAAATATTAAACTATAACCAAAAACAGTTGCATTTTCAATCAACCAGTTAAATTTTCAAGCCAAAAAGATAAACTATTTAGAAGATAGTTGAATTTGCATCAAAACAATTACATAATTGCAAACCAAGAAAGAAACTTTTTGACCCAAAAAAGATTAATTTTCTAACCAAAAAGACGAATTTGCAAGAAAAAAATGACTTTTCAACAAAATAGTTGAATTTGTAATAAATAATTAAAGTGTCAACCAAATATTTAAATTTTTAACTAAAAAAGATTAATTTTGAACAAAAATTTAATACTAGATATCTCAAGAAAAAGAATTAACTATCAACAAAAAATACTTAGATTTTATAATTGGGGTGTTTTTTTGGATAAAATTTAAAATCAGATGAATTAAAATGACTAAAATCGTCTTTTCCTTTAAAAAGTGACTACGTTGAATTTTTCCTAATAAATTGACCTGACTGTGTGGCAGCCCTGGCTATTGACATTAATTAATTTATTTTTTATTTTTATTTATAAATACGCACAACAGTACTCTGTCTAAAATTTTATTTCGCTATTGTCTTCAAACTGGATAAATTTATCTGACAATTCGTTTTGATCTCTAATAATGTTTACAACTAAAATAAGTGTGTGATGATATTTAGCGATTCTAAAAATAGTTTTCCGCACATATTATGCCTCAAGTGAAAAATAAGATATCAGTGTCAGGCAACAACGCAATTAATGCTTCACTAAAAGCATTGTATTTTTTGCAGATGAACGTTCCTCTGTATGGAACGGGAGCCATTATAATTCTGATTGTTGCCTTATTTGACTATGGAACAGTCCTGCAAATTTTGATATGTATATTTCTTTGTATTATAGGGTAAGTGTCTAAAAACTTATCTTAACAAATATAAATGACGAAATAATAACATTTTTATATAAAATTACAAATGACAATTTCAGATTAATAGTATACATATATAGACAATTTCCACTATCATCTCAAAATGAAATTACTTTCTCAAGGGAAGAATTTTCCGAATCGAGTAAAAGGTTATGGACGGTAAGAAACTAATTTTTTACAGGGATCACAGTCCGTCTCCTTTTTTTTACCTAATTCCCCCTTTTTCCTTAAAATTTTAAAAAGCACATAAAATCGATTTACAATGTATCGATTTATTTTTTAAGAATCATAAACAGAAATTCACGATATTAGACAACAAGACGCTTGAAAAGAGATTCTTTTTCATGGCTTTCAATTCCAAATATGTCCTAAACGATTTATTTGCTAATTTAGTAGATTTGAAGGGCATGATCGGCAGGGAAGAAATCGCTAAAGATTTAAACGCATTAAGGGCATGTGACACAGCTAAATACCTATATTACCGACCACAGTTTTTCAGTTCACTGAATGTTTTTTTGAACCTGAGAACTTTTTTTGTAAATAAAATATCGAGCTGAAACTTTGGAAAATGTATTAGAGTGCAATAAAGTACGTTTAGGTACTGCATTTTGGTAGAAACTTCACTGAAAATTATTTCATCTTTTTTCTGAACCTCAACATTTTTTGAACGTTCGAACTTTTTTTATACATAAAATATCGATTTCAAACTTTGAGAAATGCAAGAGCTGAAAGAAAACTACGTTTAAGTACAAAGCTGAATAATAATAGATGTAAAAAAATATATTTCAACAATCAATTCCAACGGCATCAGCCGGTAACGTTGTACACGAAAATACGAAAGCTCTAGAGCCTCGTCTAGTGGCCGCCAGGTTTCGTATTTTCGTGTACAACGTTACCGGCTGATGCCGATAGAATTGATAGTTGAAATATATTTTTTTACATCTTTTATTATTAGGCTTTGTACTCAAACGTAGTTTTCTTTCGGCTCTTGCATTTCTCAAAGTTTGAGACCGATATTTTATGTATAAAAAAAGTTCGAACGTTCGAAAAATGTCGAGGTTCAGAAAAAAGATGAAATAATTTTCAGTGAAGTTTCTACAAAATGCAGTACCTAAACGTACTTTATTGCACTCTAATACATTTCCCGAAGTTTCAGCTCGATATTTTACTTACAAAAAAAGTTCTTAGGTTCAAAAAAACATTCAGTGAACTGAAAAACTGTGGCCGGTAATATAGGTATTTAGCTGTGTCACATGCCCTTAAGGAAATTTTGCACGAAGGTAGGGGAATAAATTTTTTGAAATAAAATTGTTGTTTATATTAAATTTAATATTGAATTTTAATATTCAAATGTTAAGTATT
>NC_046663.1:73349090-73371276 GCF_010883055.1 Belonocnema kinseyi
TAAATATTGAACGAAAAAAAAAATTTTTTAACCAAGTAGTTGTATTTTCAACAAAAAATATAAATTCTCAATGAAAATGTAATATTTGATATTCTAACCAAACATATTATTATTTTAAATAAAAATCCGTTTAATTCATAAAAAATACGGCTTTCCAACCAATTATTTTATTTTTCATCCAATTTTTTGAATAGTTGAATAGTTGAATAGTTTTTACCTGAATAGTCGAATTTTCCACCCAAAAAGACGAATTTTTAACTAAATAGTTACATTTTTAACCTGACTAATTTTAACCATAAAGTATGAATTTTCAAAAATATTGTTGATTTTCCAACCGATTAATTTCCAAAAAAGATTAATTCTAAACTAAAACGATGAATCTCCAACAACAAAAATCATTTTTAACAAAGTAGTTTAACTTTTAACCAAGTAGTTGAGTTTTCAGTAAAAAAAAGCCGATTCCTCAAAGAGAAATTTAATATTTGATATTCTAACGAAAAATATTTTTATTTGATGATGAGTTTTCAATGAAAAAAGATGACTCTTTAACAAAATTGTTTTATTTTCCAACGAAGTAATTAATTTTGTAACGAATGAAAACAATTTTTAATCATAAAAGAAGAATTCTCAACGAAAATGTAATAGTATAAAAATAATACAATCGTTTTAACTAATTTGTTGCATTATAAACTAAAAAGACGAATTGTCTACAAAATGGTTAAATTTTTAACCAGATATTTGAAATTTCTATAAAAAACAATTACCTTTAAACAAAACTGTTGAATTTTCAAACAAAATAATAAAACTTTCAACCAAATAATTACATTTTTAACTCAATAATATAATTCTAAAAAAAGATGAATTTTTAACCAAAAATGTAATATGTCGTAAACTTTTCAAACAAAAGTAGTTGAATTTTCTTATTGTCATCTATTAATATTCAGTTTGCATTTGAGTGTAAAAAATTGATGAGAATAAGTAATTAAAATCAGTCTACTGATAAAAATATATGTTTAAAATTCAAACATGGACAGTTTTCAATTCTGCTGAAGTGTTCAACAGAATTTTAAAAGTTAGTTAAAGGAGTTTTAAATAATAAATAAAATCCTCTTTTAATCCCCTTTTTACCTAAAATTTAACTAGCGAATCGTTGTCATTCCTGTTTCTTAAAATTGAAATATTTTGTTGTTATTAATTAACCACCATATAAAATTTTACATTAGAGGTTGGAAGAGATATCTGAGAAGTCGAAAGAAAAGATGACCTTTAGTGAAGACCGACGGATCACTGGTAGTAGAATTATCGATGAATCCCTACAAGTAAGAGCAAATTAAAGGATATAATTTTTCTCATCGATTTTGCTTTCATTACTTTGAATGTTAATATTAAAATCTTACAGGAAATTTTAGGCTTTGTTCTAAGAGATTATGTGCAGTCATGGTACAACAACTTCACTGATGACAAAGAATTTCTCCTTTCGGTTAGGGACACAGCTCAAAAAATTATGATCAACGTATCCAACAGGTACTGCTGAAAAATAAATCATTGTAATTCTCTAGTGTTTAATTTTGACTCAGAAGCGGCGGAGCCTTTTTTATTTAGGTGGGGGCAGGAGAATAGACTTATAATATTGAATGGCACATTTCATGAATAGTATAATAATATTATCCTAAATACAAATTGTGCATAAAAAAAGTAAATTAACAATAAATAGTAAATAATAAATAATAATAAAAACAAGCATAAAATTCATATTGATAAAGATTTCACGAATTTTTCAAATATTTCTCGAAGATTTCTGATAGATTAAAAAAATTTCAGAAGGACTTGAATGATTTCATAAAAAATTCTTATATATCTCAAAGATTTCAATGATTTCTCAACGATTTTAATAATTTAACAAAAATATTTTTAATATTTTGCAAAGATTCCAGAAATATTTCAAATATTTCGCAAAGATTTTCAATATATTTAAAAGATTTTACAAAGAAATCACTGATTTCTCAGAGTTATGAAAGGTTTCATAAAGATTACAAATATTACACAAAGATTTTGGACAGATTTAAAAGATTTTACAATCACATCAATGATTTCCCAAATATTTCAAGAATTTCACAAATATTATCAAATATTTCAAAAGTATTTGCAAAATTTCGAAGATTTCTTCGCAAAGATTTCAGAACATATACTAAATACTTCAAACATATTTTCATAGGATTTCAATGATTTCCCAAAGATTTGGAATATTTTGCAAAGATTTCGGATAGATTAAAAATATTTCAATGATTTACCAAAGATTTTACTCATTTTTACAAATATTAGCAACGATTTTAAAAATTTCACAAAGGCATAAATGATTTCCCAATGATTTCACAAAGAATTAAATGATTTCGCAAAGATTTCACCAATGTCAAAAAAATATCAAATAATTCAAAAATAATTTCAAAGGATATCAATGATCTCCCAAAGATTTTAAATATTTCGCAGAAATTTCGGATAGATTTAAAAGATTTCAATGATTTTCCACAGATTTTAGTCATTTTTACAAATATTTCAAAGATTTCGGATAGATTTAAAAGATTTCAAAAAGGCATCAATGATTTCCCAAGGATTCAGAACAATTTTAATAATTTCACAAATTTTTCAGAAATCTTTGAAAGAGTTTCAAACATTTCAGAAAGATTTCACAAAGAATTTAATGATTTCGTAAAGACTTCACCAATGTGAAAAATATATCAAATAATTCAAAAATATTTTCAAAGGATTTCAATGACTTTCCAAATATTTCGTAAAGATTTTAAATATTTCGCAAAGATTTCGGTTAGATTAAAAAGATTTAAGTGATTTTCCAAAGATTTAAATCATTTTTACGAATATTACCGACGATTTCAAAGATTTCGGATAGATTCGAAAAATTTGATAAAGGCATAAATGATTTTCCAATGATTTCAGAAAGGTTTCACAAAGAATTCCAGAATTTCACAAAGATTTCAGAAAAAATTCAATGATGTCGCAAAGATTTCACCAATGTCAAAAAGATATCAAATAATTTAAAAATATTTCCAAATGATTCAAATGATCTCCCAAAGATTTCGTAAAGATTTTAAATATTTCGCAAAAATTTCGGATAGATTTAAAAGATTTTAGTAATTTTTACAAATATTACCAAATATTACCAAATATTTTAAAGACTTAGGATAGATTAAAAATATTAAACAAAGGCATAAATGATTTCCCAATTATTTCAGAAAGATTTTAATAATTAGACAAAAGTTTCAGAAATATTTGGAAGATTTCAAAAAGAATTTAATGATTTCGCAAAGATTTCACCAATGTCAAAATATATCAAATAATTCAAAAATATTTTCAAAGGATTTCAATGACTTCCCAAATATTTCGTAAAGATTTTATTTATTTCACAAAGGTTTCATAAAGATTTCAATTATTTTTACAGATATTGCCAAATAGTTAAAATTTTTTAAAAATATTTCACAAAACTTTCAATAATTTAAAAAATATTTCAAAGATTTAAACAATTCTACAAATATTATCAAATATTTTACAAAGAGTTCACAATGTTTTTAAAGTGTTTCGGGCAGATTAAAAATATTTTACAACGGCTTAAATGGTTTTCCAAAGATTTAAAAAATATAACATTAATTTCAAAAATATTCTAAATATGTTGTAAAGATTTCAATGCTTTCTCAAATATTTAAAAAGATTGAATAAAGATTCCAGATATTTTGTCACGATTTCGGATAGATTGAACAGATTTAATAAAAATTTAAATGGCTTTTCAAAGATTTAAAAAATATTATCAAATATTTATAAAATATTTGAAATATTTTGCAAAATTTTCCAAGGGTTTCACAAATATTTCATTGATTTTCCAAAGATTTCAACCTTTTCAAAAATATTATCAAATATTTCGCAAAGATATCAGATAGATTTATAAGCTTTCACAGGCTTAAATGATTTCTCAAATATTTCAACAATTTAACAAATATTTCAAATATTGGACAAATATTTTGATGATTTCCCAAAGGTTTCGAAGATTTTACAGAGATTTAAAATATTTGGCAAAGATTTCGGATAGATTAAAAAGATCTCACAAAGACATCACTTATTTCACAAAGATTTCAGGTAGATTTTTGGAAAAATTCAAGCGATCTGATGAATTTAATCATTCAAATTCAGAGGGGGACAAATCAATACTTTGCCCCACCTTGGTCAATTTCTGAGAGGGGCATTATTCCCTAGGGCTCCGCCGCCTCTGTGTCGACTAAATAAAAAAATTTGCAAATACATCTTTAAATATATTTTTCATATCAAGGGTGAAAGAAATAGATTGGATTCCTTACTTAACAACGCGTCTCGTTGATGATGCTGCATCACATATGAGATTATATCAACAGGCTAGAGCGAAAATGAAGCAAAATCAGTTGTTTAAGCAGCAAAAAAACAGCAGCTCAAGTACGTCTGGTGGAACTCCTAAAAAAACTCCGACGCATCGTAGAAATAAGAGCGATACCGATATTTCCTGGTACTCTCAGTCGAAATTTTACGTCCCCAACTTAACTTCTCTGACAGAACCAAAAGAGCTCAAACCAGTCAAGGTCAGCGATTCTCTGGAAGATACCTTCTTCGACCTGGAAGTGCAAATGGAAAAGAATTTCATATGCAGGGATCTGGTGTGTCTGAATGAATCCGATGAAAGGACCTTTTTAACTGAAATTTCAGAAGTTGTTCTCTTCTTAATTTTACCTAAAGAAGACTTCGACTGCATACCTCTCAGATATTTTTTGAGAGAACTACTCGTTAACGTCATAATTCGGCCCCTGCTGAATTTACTCTCCGATCCTGATTATATTAATCAAACTTTTATATGGCTGGTAAGTTTCTTTTTAAACTTAATCTGTCAGGGATCACAGTCCGTCCTCTTTTTGATCTAAAGCCCCTTCACCCCTAATTATTTTTAAACTAACAAGAAAAAGAATCTTCAAAGAATGCGATGAATTTTCAATCAAATATTTACAGTTTCAACCAAACAGATAAATTTTAAACTAAAATGATGGATCTTCAACCAAAAATGAATGATTTTTTAACAAATTAGATCAACTTTTAACCACGTAGTTAAATTCTCAACTAAGAAATATTAATTCTCGAAAAAAATGTAATAGTTAATATTCCCAGAAAAAATAAAATTTTATATAAGAAACAGTTGAATTCATCCAAAAAATACAACTTTTTAACAAAATTATTAATTTTTAACCCAAATTGTTAAGTTTGTAAGTCAAAAATTGAATTTTCTGCAAAATAATTAAATTTTCAACTCAAAAATACGAATTTTAACAAAAAAGTTATTTTGCAAGCAAAGTGTTGAATTTTCTACGAAAATAGTTCAATTTTCAAACCAATAAGACGAATTTTCAATAAAATTGTTACATTTTCAATCAAAGAGATTCACTTTTAACTGACGTGATCAAGCTTCAACAAAAAATTTAATTTTTAACAAAGTAGTTCAACTTTGACCAAGCAGTTGATTTTTCAACAAAAAATATGAATTATTAATGAAAAATGCAATCTTTTTTATATTTCAACCAAAAAAGACTTTAACTTAACATAAGAAACAAGTTGAATTCGTCCAGAAAAGGACGAATTTTGAAACCAAAAAGATTAATTTTCCACAAAACAATTGAATTTTCCACTGGAAGATCTACATTTATTTTTTATCAAGTAGTTGAATTTTCTCAACGAAGAATGCATTTATTTTCATATTTCAACAAAAAAATATTTTAATTTAGAATAAAAAACAGTTGGATTCATTGAAAAAGACGAATTCAAAAGTAAAAAGTTGATTTTTTAATCAAATTGTTTAATTTTCAAGCCCAAAAGATGAACTTTCTACAAAACAGTTGAATTTTGAACTCGAATATATGAATTTCAAAAAAAAATTAGTTTTTAATCAAATAGTTGAATTTTATTACCAAAAAACTCGAACTTTATACGAATAAAACGAATATTTATTAAAATATTAAAATTTTCTACCAAACAGATGAATTTTCAGCCAAAATGATAAATTTTGAACTAAATAATGAAGCCTCAATCAAAAAAGAATTTTTTACAAAGTAGTTCAACTTTTAACCAAGTACTTGAATTTACCACCAAAAAATATTTTAACCGAGTCAGATGATTTTTCAATGAAACATTTACAACTTCATTCAAAGATGTGAACTTTTAACAGAAATGATTAATCCTAAATAAAACAAAACCAAAAATGAAATTTGAACCAAGTGGTTGAATTTTCAATAAAAAAAAGATTAATTCTCAACGAAAAATGCAATAGTTTTGATATTTGAACCGAAACTAGTATATTTTGCAACGTTTTATTTTTCAAACAAACAAGATTTTTTAGTAAAGGAAGAAATGCTTTTAACCAGTTTTTTTTAATTTTCAACAAAATAATTAAATTCTTAACCAAAAATATAATAGTAGACTTTTCAACCAAAAAGGCGAATTGCCAAACAAAAATATGTCATTGTTTTTAATAATAAATGAAATTCACTTTCGATCCCTGTTTTTTTCTTTACCTAAAATTGAATTACTCAACCGTTGTGATCCCTGTTCTATTGAACTTGTTTCAAAAGATAATTGATTGCAGGCTTCACAGGCCGTTCCTTAAATCCCCTATTGTAGCCTATATTATATATTTTTCAAATGAAAATATCACATTCGTGACTTTTCTTTCAATGAATGAACACTTGGGTTACTCACTATTCAATTCAGGTGTATACCTATTTCTGACTTGTCTTAAATTCTTTTGAAATATTTCAAATTATTTTTAAAAACTTCTAAGGCATTTTCAGGAGTTTTTAATTTGAAATATTTTCGGGGTTTTTAAACGATTCCCAGAATATTTTTTATTAATTTAAATGCATTTCAAAACGATATGAAACGATTTTGCGGGACTTATATGTTTTTAAAATATTTAAAAAGATTGCACAGGATTTTGTCAGATTTATGAGGATTTTAGAAAATTTAATCATAGAATTTCACGGGATTTTATAATATTTTAGTAGATTTTAAAGACTTTATCCACGAGGATTGAGATATTTTGTTGGATTTCAAAGGATCTAATATAGTTTAGGGAATTTTATTAATAAATTAAATAAATTTTTGAGGAGTGACAAGTGACGTATTTCATGGGTTTCAAGAGCTTTAAAAAATTGCAAGGGATTTCAAAGTATTTCAAAAGCTTGGAAATATTTTAGTGTATTTTAAAAGAAAGAAATTTTTATAATTTTAAGGTATTTTCAAACATTTTTTGCAACTAATTTGGCATTTGTATTAATTTATCCTAAATTGTTTTGAATTTTTGCAAATTCCCTCAATTCTACCCAATTCAATGTATTTGTAGAAAGTTTTGATTTAATTAATCTTGAAGTCTTTAAACATCACATTGAATTTTTAGGCATTTCATCAAATTCTTTTGAATTCTCTTTAATTTTTCTAAATTTTCCCTAAATTTACCCTAAATTCTTTTAAATATAGTCAATTCTATATGATTCAATGGATTTTTTTGAATTTTAAGATTTTATTTAATTGATCCTACATTCTTTTAACCTCGCCTTGAATTCTTATGCAATTTATAAATATTTTTGAATTCCGGTGAATTTTTCCAAGTTTTTTTCAAATTTACTAAATTCAATGAAGTTTTTTCATAGTTTTAAATTGTTCTCACTTAATTTTTTTAATTTACCTTGCATTTTTATTGATTTCATCCCCTTCTTCTCGTTTACCTTAAATTTCCCAAAAATTCATTCTTTTTACGGAAATCAGTGCTATTTTATATTTTAAATTGTTTCCAATCCATTTGAATTTAACCCGTCAGCTGTTGGCGGTACCGTATGGTACCACGCGTTTAATTTCTTTTTAATTAGTTAAATCAGTTAAGTTTCAATTAGTTATTTGAACTATTAGTTATTTAATTAATTGGTTAAATTAGTAAATTAGGTAAGCAGTTCAAGTTACTAAAAGTAATATAACTGAAACATCGAAAAGAGTTGAAATTCCGCGACAGGAAAAAAAATTCCACAGCTGATGGATTAACTTGAATTGTTTTGAAGTCTTATGAATATTATCCTGAATTTGTTACCCTTTGTGCGCGAAAAAAGTACCCTATGATCGTGACAGAAAGAACCCTTTGGTCCCTATATATTATCCCATAAGGACTGTGAGGCCTGTTATTAATTTCGAGAATTAATAACATAAAAGGCTAATTTGTTTTCAGTGTTCTAAAGAAAGCAATTTGCCCAGCGATATTTTCCTAACGGTAATTAGGTTAACGGATGACTTAGAAGAATTATTGGCAACAAAGAACATAGTTAACAGAAGACTAGCTTACATAAGATCCAAAGAGTCTGGGAGCGAGGACGATATATCGACCAAGCAAGAATTAACCAGTCTTCTCTACATGAAAAAAAATTTAGACACGAGGATAGTCGCGATGCAGGAGGGTTTAAAATCGGAAAGCAACACCACAGAACAAATTCCAGAGTGGAACAGACTCGTGGTTCCGGGGCAGAAGTTAATTAATTTGCCTCTCGATGAATTGTTGAGGAACAACATAGCCCTGAGTTATTTCATTGACTACATGACTAGTATTAACGCTGAAGCTTACCTCTATTTTTACTTAAATATTTACGGCTGGAGGGTTTCCGCCGAGCAGCAAATATCCGAGATCGAGTTGGAAAAAATTCGCAGACAGCACTCCTCATCCAAAGAGGTGAAACGTCGAACCGCTGATCTCGGAAACTTGAAAGAAGCAGCTATCAAGATATACCAGCAATACTTGAGTGACAAGGCGAGTCTGAAACTACAGTTGGAAGATATTTTGGTGAAGAATTTGGTAATGAGAATAAAGAACGAGTCTGTGAAGGAGACTTGGTTCGATGAACTTCAGATTTGCTGCTACGAGAAACTGAAAACCGAGGGCAGATTTCTCCCAGCCTTTACAAGATCTTCTTCATATGTTAAACTCTTAGCTGAGCTGGATTTGCTGAAAGATTCGACATCTGAAGAAGATTCAAAGTCGCTGGACAGCATCAGTGTATCTAGTATAAATAATGAAACGGAAGTGGATCAAGCGTCGTGGATGGAAGGTCAGAAAGCTGAAACGCAGTCGAACTCAAGTTCCTCATCTGGTAGCAGAGCAGGTGATCTTAGAGCCTTAGATGAATTTGATGGGGATAGAGGAAGTTTGAAAGAATTTCTTAAGCTGCAGAAGCCGAACTGCATAGAAGCTGAAAAGGTCATAGAAGGAAAAGAAGCAACGGCCTACTTTGAATCCAACTCGGAACACATTTTTCCGATGGATGAGAGTTTTCAAGATCCTAATATAATCAAGAAATTGCAACAAGGTCGATATAGAATCACTGCGGAAATAATTGAGACTGGGATACAGTGCGATAAGGGAAAGACTTACGGTATTTATGCGGTGTCTGTGTCGAAGACTTTTGAGTCGAGTTACCAGGAAAAATGGCACATTTATCGAAGGTATTCTGACTTTCATGACCTTTATCAGAGGATAAAGGAGAAGTATTTCGATCTGGCGAAAATTCCCTTTCCTGGAAAGAAGGCCTTTCACAATATGGAGCGAGCTGTGCTTGAGAAGCGAATGGTTATGTTGAATGCTTGGTTACGTGAGTTGACGAAACCGACTGTTGCAGATGGCCATATGGGCTTGCAGAATTTGTTGCTTGCTTTTTTGGAACAGGGAGATTATGACAAGGGAATGACTGGAGGGCATATTTCTAGAACGGTGAGTTTGATTAAGTTTTTCGACCTAGAGTTTAACTTCTAAATAATCAATTATTCAGTTTCTCTCATCAGGGTGTCTACACAAATCCTGGAAGAAAATTCTCTAACAACTCCAGGGTTTTCGTTTTCAAATATCTCAAGTTTTTTCCAGATATAATTTTTTATATTACGGGGCCATTCAAATATTTCGTATTTTTTAAAATAATGAATTCGAAGTATTTATAGAGTTTCGCGAGTTTATTATAAATAATGTTTTTTTCTTCAGTTTTTAAGGATTCAATTGAAATATTTTAGTTCGAAAGTGTTGAAAACTTATATTACAAAATATTCTTAAATATATAAGCACCATCGATTAATTAAATAATTAAGTAATACTGAAAACATAACATTTCATTTCTTGAATTTGCCTCTAAAATACCAAATAGTTGAATTTTTTATTAAACAAAATCAGTTTCCAACAAAAAAAAGAATAGTTAAATTTTTGGTTAAAATAATTAATTTTCTACTAGAAAAAGAAAACAATTTCAACCAAACGGATGAATTTTTAACTAAAAAAAGACAGGTTTTCAACCAAATAATTGAAATTAAAACTAAAAAAGATCAATTTTTAACCATAAATGGAATAGTCAAATTCTCAGTAAAAAAATTAGTTGTCAACAAACAAAAAACAAATAGTTACATTTTCTATAAAAGTGAGTAATCTTCAACTATAATGATGACTCTTTAACTGAAATAGTTAAATTTGAAACCAAAAAGATGAATTTTCAACTAAAATTAGGGAATATTTAAGTGGCTTAAATGGGAATTTTTCAAAAAAAGATAATTTATAAATAAATTACTAATATTTCATTAGAATACTGAAATTTTCAAACAAAAAGATTAATTTAAAAGAAAATATAATTTTTAACAAAATAAAAGAATCTTCTAAAAAATAGTTGAACTTTGAACTAAAAGAGGCAAATTTTCAACCAAATATTTGAACTTTTAATTAACAAGAACTATTTTCAACCACAAATGGAATAGATATATTTTCATTTAAAAAAATGTAATGCAACTGACGATTTTTTAAAGAAAATGATGAATCATCGACTGGAATAGTGGAATTTTAAAACAAAAAGATGAATTTCTAACTAAAAAGATGAATTCTTAACCAAATAGTTGAATTTTTAAATAAAAAATATTAATTTTTAACAAAAAATTAAATAGTTTTCATTTTAAATAAAATAGTAACATTTTCAAACTGAAATGTGATGAATTTTAGACTAAAAAATATCGTTTTTCAAACAAAAATGAATTAGTTCAATTTTCAGTAAAATCAATTATTTTAAGCTAAAGAGAAGAATTTTTATCTAATGTTATGGAATATTCAACTGGAATAATTACATTTTCGGGTTTAAAAAAATTTAACAAAATAAGTTGAAGTTTCAATTGTATTAATTAAATTCTCAGTAAAAAAATTAAGTTTTAGTCAAGAAAAGGATGAATTTTTAACAAAATAGGTCAGTATGCAACCAAATAGACGAATTTTTAATTAAAATGATGAACCTTCGACAACAAAAATTAGTTTTTAATAAAATAGTTTAAATTATAATCAATTAATACAAGTTTCATTCAAAAAAAGAAGAATTTTGAACAAAAAATATAGTAGTTGATATTTCAATCAAAAACAGTTTCATTCGACCAAAAAATGCGACTTTTGAAAGTGAGTTGAATTCTAAGGATGGAAGATTTTTCTGTAAAAAGAGAGAAAATATTGCCAAAAAACTGTTAAATTTCCAACAAAATTCATGCAGTTTCATCGAGATATTTGAATTTTCAAATAAAAGTGATTAATAAAAAAAAAAAGAACAGTTAAATTTTCAGCTAAAAAAAATTAATTTTAAACTGATACAAAACGAGCTTTCAACAAAATAGTTAAATGCAGTAATATAAAGCTACTTTTACAAATGCAGAATCATTGTTACTGAATTTTATATTACAATTTAAAAAATATACACTTGCGAAAAAATTCCCTAACTAAAAAAAATCCCTGAAATTTCAAGGTTTTTCCAGATATATAAAAATACCCTGGAAATTCTGGGGTTTAGAGATACAGTAGACACCCTGTTATTTAAATTCATGTTTAAAATGTATAATCTAAGTGAAAAACCATGTTGAATACAGATCGACAATTTAGTGAATCCTTTAAAATCGTCGATGAAAACAGTGACGCAGGCAGTTAAAACGATGCCAGATAATATGCTAAGTACAGTCGACGGAGTTATGGATAAACTTTTTGGCAGCACGAAGAAAAACGACGTGATCTACGAAAGCGTTAAAGTGGGAGCTTGTCTGGACACAGTGGTAAGATGTCTCACAAAAAATGTTCGAATTTTTTTTGTCAGGGTGGCAGCCACCCAAACTTAAAAAACATTTCGAGACTATTTCCTGGTTTTCCCGGTCAAAAAGTAAATGTTTCTCGGTTGACTTTTAAATGTTTATATTAATAATTTTTCAACAATTATTTATTTATTTTACCAATTATGCAAAGAATTAAACATAATATATAATAATTCAGGTAGCATATTCATAAGATTTCGAGTCGAAATATATTGCATTTTCGACAAAATAGTGGAATTTTCAACCAAAAAAGATGAATTTTCAAGAAAAGAGTTCAATGTTGTCGAATGACGAATATTTTAGAAAACATAAATTATCGAATTTTCAATCAAAAAAAGATTAAACTTTCACCAAAAACAGTTCCATTTCCCACCAAATAGTTGCATTTTCAAGACAAATAGGCAAATCTTTTAGAAGACAGTTGACGTTTCTACCCCAAAAATATGACTTTCCTATCAAAAATTAATTTTTAATCTCACAGATCTCTTTTCTACAAGAAGATGAATTTTCTATTCAAAAAGACGAGTAGAAAACAAAGAGTTGAATTTTCAACCAAAAGATACGACTTTAAAGAAAAGTTAAATAATTAACTTTGCACCATAAAAGTTGAACTTTCTATAAAAAAAAGATTACTTTTCTACCAAAAGATTGATTTTCTATCCAAAAAGACAAATAGCCAACAAAAAAGTTGAACTTTTATCCAAAAAATATGACTAACAAAATAGTACCAAAAAGGATGAATTCTGTAGCAAAAATGTAACAGTAGTATAAATAAAGATAATTATCCTTAAATCAACAACGATGAATTTTCAATGAAATAATTACATTTTCAAGAAAGTAGTATAGACTTTTCAATAAAAAAGAATACACTTTTAACAAATAAAGACGGGTTTTCTACCAAAAGATGAATTTTCAATCCGATAAAAGACGAATGTTCTACAAAATATTTTAATCTTCGTCAAATAACATGACTTTTTAAGAAAATATTTGAATTTTCATCCAAAAAATTAAATTCTCAACTCAATAGTAACCTTTTTCAACCAAAAGAAAGTAACTCTGAACCAAAAATATATTATTAGACTTTTCAATGAAAATGAATACACTTTCAACCATAAAAGATGAATTTTCAACCAAAAAAGATTACTTTTTTTTATCCAAATAGGTGAATGAATATTCAAAAAAAACTTTGATTTTCAACCAAATAATTCAATTTTGAATCAGTTATTAGTCTTCAACTAAAAGAGATGAATTCTGTACCAAAGATATAATAGTAGACTTTTAAAATAAAAAGAATTAATTTTCAACAAATAATTGAATCTTCAATAAAATAATTACATTTTAAATCAAATAGTAGATCTTTTAATAAAAAGAAAGAATGCTTAAACAAAAATATAATAGTAGACTTTTCACTGAAGAAGAATACACTTTTACCCGAAAAAAGAGGAATAGCAACAGTCAAAATTTGGCCTAAGAAAGCAACTGATGTTATTTCAGAATCTGTGCTCTGCTTGAGTTTTTTTTTACGAGCGGGACGAAATTTATAGCACAAGAAAAAACATGAGAAAAATTCACGGTATTCATCAAAATTTCCAGCTTTTTTCCTGTGCACAAAATTCAAGGGTAATTCTCGATATTCCCGGTCAATGGCCATCCTGTTTGTCTTTATCTGCAATCGATTTACTAGAATTTTAAAAGAAAACTTACAGAATTACATTATTTTTTCTCTATTCACTCTTTCAAAATATAAATTCTATCCAAAAAGTGTTGCACTATTTCAGACAGATGACAATATTCCACTACGAATAATTCTCCTCCTGATGGACGAGATATTCGATCTGAAAGTGAGAAATCAATGGCTGAGGCGCAGAATTGTTACGCTGCTAAGACAGATTATTCGCACCATGTTTGGTGATATTGTAAATAGAAGAATTATAGATTATGTTTCAGAATTGACGAGTCCGAAGAATGTCGCCAAGTACTTGAATTTATTTAAGTAAGAATTTGTTTCTTTCATCATTATTTCTCAGAATGGTCACTTGATTGAGAAGCCGAACACGAAAAAATTGTAATGTTTCAAATTGAATAATTATAAACTCGAACAGTTAAAAAATTGAAGTTTTTTATTTGAAGTGCTCAGATTTGTAGAATATCAAGCCAGAAGTCAGTTGTAATATTTAAATTTGGAAACTATGTATTATCAATCTTTCATGGAGTTGAAAATAGACAAAAATGTATATGTTTGGAGGAAAAAAAATGTTCATCCAGTTGACACTTTATTCATTTAAAAATCCATTTTTTTCGTATAAAAGTAGAAGAGATTTGTACATATTCCTAATATTTATCCATAAAGAGTACCCTAACTTAATTGCCATGGTAAAAAGCGGAATTTCAAAAAATTGGCCTTTCTCCTGTTGTCAGTATCCTGTCTTCAATTTATATAAAAATCATTACGAATTTATTTAATTTTACAGAAGTAGTTTGTGGCCTAATGGTGTGAAGGCTAGACCTAAATCTCCTCGCAGTCCCGAGATGAAAAGTAGGACGCGAGTCGACGCCAAAGTCGCTCTCCTCGCTTGCTTTTCCGACGAACTTAAACATATCATAGGGAGCGAAACCACCAGGTGTGGAATCTTAAGGGTTTTCGAACTTTTCCAACGACCTGTTTTGAACCGAAGACTGCTTTATGTACTGCTAGAAGGAATTATCGAGACTCTTTTTCCACAACGAGATTTTGTCTCCATCTTTAGAAGATTATACTCAGTCTCCCCACGAGTAAAAATCAAAAGTCAGGTCAAGTCTGGACTAAGCTAAGCGATGGAATGTTGAGTTTTTCATTTTGCAGTAAGGAATGCTAATGTGATTATTTGCCAAATGGATATTTAAAACTAAGGGTCACTGGGGTTCTTGGGTCTACACTGAAACAGTTGATCGTGTGATAACTCGAAATTTATTTTAAATTTGGAACCAATTTTGAATTCTGGGAACACTGGAAGTCAGACTTTTATTGAGTGTTAGGGGTTCTTCCAGGGAATATTCTAAAAATTTAAAATCTTGTCTTATGAAGTTTTATGTATACTATAAAAGCGTTCAAATATTACGTAATATATTTTACAAAAATTGTTTTACATACAATTGTGGATGATTAACAATTCGAAATTTTTAAGTTAGGTTTTCAGAGCCGATAAAAATTTAATTGAAGCTTAAAAATGGTTGATACGTAATATTTTCAAGCAGATGGCCCTGTGAAGTTTTCTTCTCTAGATTTAAGTTTTATTTCTAGTAGGATATCTTGTTTCTAATGTTATGAAATTTTATTTTTATATTGTAAAGATTTATTTCTTTACTCGTAATTTTTAATACGATTTAGACTAAGTTCGCACACTTTTACACTATTAATTAGCTAATTAAGTATGAAAACATATTTTCTGTAAAGAAATTGCCATTGCAGTAAGGTATCGGGACTAACAATTCTACAATGGGGAACAAATGAAAAAAATTTTCTTGTAAAACTTTGCCGATAGATTACTGAATACTCACATTTTGAAATAGTTTGGAAACTAAAGTAACAAAGCATTGAAAAAACTTCAGTTATATCGAAGTCTTTTTTCTGGATTGTGATTTCCGCATAAGGCATAATATTAGCAGAATCATTCCATTTGCATTTTAAAATAGATTGTACACCGACAATTGAAATATTCTTATTGCTGCCATTATGTTCTAATTATGCTCTTATTCAAGACGCATTGTGAATAATTAGCAAAAGAAATTTTTTTCTATGTCTGAATAAATATTACAGGAACTTAAGAGGGAATTCAGAGTTCTGACATTTATTACTGTGTTTTCAGCAATGTAGATAAATGTGTAAATTTCACTTTTGTAAATCCCAGCATGGATGTTGTTATAATTTTATTGTGAAACTGTACAGATTCGGGAAAGTGCGCGTGCCATGAATTTATTTATTTGATAAATGGAGTTAGGGGAAATGAATGATTATTGTTAATAATAATTTAAGACACCTTAAGTTATATGCAATTGTACCTACTAGAAAATGCAAAGTGTCGTTAAAAGTCGGTGTTGTACCTCTGTATATAATGTTATTCATTTTTTGGAATTTAATTGTAGTCGACATTGTAAAGTTTACAGATTAAAAACGTCTTTATACAGTCTTGTCTTGTAATTAATTTAATGTCTTTTTATAATTCTATTTTGTATTATGAACTAAAGTTTATAAATTCATGAAAAATATTATATATATATTTAAGATCATACAAATTCCGTGTACAGGTTACACATTTTCACGAAGGAATAATAAGGAGACCCAACTGCCAGTGGGAAGCCATCTGAAACTGGCAATAGAAACATTATCGTAAGTGATACGCACATTACAGGAAGATCTTAGATTTGAGTGCGCAGGTGCGCAGTTGTCCTCTTTCTATACATGGAAAAGTTTGCAAGTGAGAAAGTTGGTCAAATTGACGTAAGTTAGAGGTTATGTTCTTTTGTTGATCATTATACGAAAGATACACAAAATAAATATATAAACAGTATTTTCGGTACTTGTTTGAAAAATGTGTGAACAGATTTTGAGAAGGAAACGTATAGGTAGTACCTTTTAAATTTGTAATATGATAAATAGGCTAAAGATTCTCAAGGCTCTGAGAAGCTCTGAAAAATTCTCCGCAGGCACTCAGGTAGATATATTTAAACTTTAAAGGTCCAGGTTGCTCGTTTAAATGTTTTAAAGGCTTTAGAATGTCCTTTCCGAAATTGAAATAAAAATACGATAAGCAGAGGGTCCTTTGTTAAGCTTTCGGATTAAAATTTAGAAAAAGATTTTTTTTAATTTCATAGTTAACAGTCTAAAACATAATAATTCGGAATCTACGGGTTTCGATGATTTCAGATTTCTAACTTTTTTTTAATGTTTAAAATTGGAATTAATCAAACCGGCCAGACTATTATATTACGCCTGAGAATACTCTCATACACACAATTATTTGGAAACATAATTGTGAAAGCCATTTCTTTACTAATTTTACAGATAGCGAGGAGAAAGAGAATGATTGTGCAGAGTTCAATTTCACGTATTTCGGAAGGAGCCTACATAGAGAGATGTTACCTTGAAGACCTTCACTCGCACACTTTTCCATGTATAGGAAGAGAACAACTGCGCACCTGTGAACGAAAATTTAAGATCTTCCTGTAATGTGCATACTACTTACGGTAATGTTTCTATCACCAAGTGGGGAAACGATGTTAGGTCTCCTTATTATTCCTTCGTGGATTGCCTGTAGTTTTAATTAGTTGTTTTTTTTATCCGAAGCCTCTTGAACTGAAATTTGTTCTAAGTTCTATTTTTCTTGAATTTGAATTGTTTTCGAATTCGAAAAACTTGAAATTAATTGACAAAGAGATAGAACGGGATACATTTCCTCTTTCTCATTCTATCATAAATATCAAAAATTATTTAAAAAGATAGGATCTCTATCTTTTTATTTCCAGCACTTATTTCTCCAGAATAAAATAATTATAATGAGAGCGACTGCTTTTATATTTAATATTTGTAAATTGTGCAGAAATTTGTATGGAAATATTTAGATTTTTTATTCCTTTCATGCATAATTCACGTTTATCTTTGTCAATATTGTCTTTTCTATTTAATCCTATTCTTTATCCACGTCAGTATTGTTGTTATCACTCTGTCAATCTAAATTCCCATCTATCTTTTTTAATCTCCTCTTTCATATTGCATGGCATAATTTGTCTAACCAAGTCAATTTTTTCTATCTCTGGCAATGAAATTGATGTTTATCTGTTTCAGCATTCTTTTCATTTTCTATCTGTTTTTCAATTTAAATTCACGTATATCTTTTTCTATCTCATCCAATTATTTATCTATCCAAGTCAATATTTTTCGTTGTCAATATTAACGTATTAGGTCTCCAGTCCATGCACCAGTCGGCCGGATCTCGGAGTGGCCGGAATGAGGCGTTGACCAATCAGAAACGTTCGCGGAAACAGTGTCATTCTCACGCCGAAATCAGCCGAAGTGTTCGAAATTTTTAAGTTCGCTCCAAAAGCGTTCCGTTCATTTCCAATGTTGTCAAACACATGAACCGGAATGACGATAACCCGGAATGACCGGAAAACCAATCACAGAGCACCTTTGACAAGAAGGCACCCTTCCGTCTTGCCGAAGGTGCTCTGTGATTAGTGTCTCGATCATTCCGAGTTACGGTCATATTGCTGTCCAACAGAAAAACCTAGTATGTGACATTTGTAATAGAGACTATTTTCCGATATACGCACATGAGAAAATAACCTCTATGGCAAAAATCACTTAATAGGTTTTTCCGTTCGACAGCAGCATTCCGGTTCATGTGTTTGACAACTTTGGAAATGAACAGAATGCCTTTTGGCGCGAACTTAAAATTTTCGAACACTTCGGTTTTGTTGGGCGTGAGAATGATACTGTTTCCGCGGAACGTTTCTGATTGGTCAACGCCTCATTCCGGCAATTCCGTGATTCGGCCGTCTGGTGCATGGACTAGAGGCACTAATGAAATATAAACACTTCCATTATAGAAAAGAAGAAAAAGAAATGGTTAAAATTACAAAAAAAAACTTATTGAAAACTTACCTTACCATACGTTCAAGGCCTTTCTGAAAGATTAAGATTCTTAAAAAAATGTAATACTAACGTTTGTTTTAAAAATAACCACACTTTAAAAAAATTGTTGAGTAAGAAAGAAGATTCTGAAACAATAGAAAATCTGTCTAATTCGGTTTATTTAATAAAATGCATTGGTTGTCAAAAAGACTACATAGGTAAAACTGGCAGGAGATTGAAAAATATAATTTATGAACATAAAAGATTGTTGAATTGGTAATTTGAACACAGGCTTGTCACAAAATTCATGGAAAATTAATGATGTTTTTGATTTTGCTAATATTAAAATCTTGGACAGAGAAAATAATACTTGTAAGAGACGTATCATTGAATCAATTTTTATTAATAAATGTATCAATACTTCAATAAATTTAAAAACTGAAATATTGAATATAAACCAAATTTATCAAAGCATTATGCATTAATCCCCCTCCCCCTTTAAATTCTTTTTACTTAAATCAACTATATTTTATTCGATCTTATATTCTCAAGCATTGCGCGCCTTTTCATCTGAGGTTTATTAATAGTTTTCACCACTACAATTACGAATTTTCACAACAGTCAGTCTTGTATCGTCCGTCTGTAAAAATCGTTTCAATAATGTGATACTTTCATCAATTATTGGAGTCTCCAATATTTTCAAGGCTTCAATTAAAAGAAATTTTCATTCTTTTTAAACATTTTTTTTAATTACGCTGCTTGTTTTTTATGGAATATCACATTGCTTTTTGACTCAGGTATGTTTCGATATAAATTTTTATTTTTGTTCAAACCAATATACTTTTTACGACACTAATTATTGCAACCTTTACGCTCATAAACTTTATTTTTGTTAAATTATAGATGCGTATATCGACTCCTGAGAAAGACCCGCAGTGCAAGTCGAATCCTTGAGGTTTTTTTTTTGTTTTACATGCTATTTCGGATGCTTTTATTTTGACTTCATCATTGACCGTAAGACCGAATATATTGCTCAATTTAGGTGAAATACTTATTGAAAATTAAAAAGGTCGAAGGCAGGAAAACCAGCTTTGGATCTGTTGTATCTACAATTGTTTTGTATATTTGTTAATTTAAATTCCTGTCTTCTTCTATCTCTGGTAAACTGAATTCCCGTATATCTTTTTCAATCTCTTTTCCATCTCATCTTATACTACTTATACTACATCTATCAACGCCTATCTTTTTCTATCTCTTTGTCAATCAAAATTTGCTTTTATTTTTTCCAATCCTTTCTTCTTTATGTCATCCTATCCTTTATCTACCCCTTCATTCTGACAGTATTGCCGCTAGATGGCTGACGGTAAAAGTAACCAAGTGAAATAAGTCTTCGGTCCTCTATAACCTATAAGCATGGACATAGGAATCATGGGACTAGGCATGCCATTGCGGGGTGATGCAGTGAGGGGGAAGGTCCGTCACCTTTTGATGTCCCGCGACAAACATGGCAGCGCCCACATGTTTATATTTTCATGCACAGTTTGTCGGCAAAAATGCTCGTGCGCATAATCAAATGGCGGCTCTCCCCACTCATGGAATTCTCCCCCCTCTCGTAGATTCAACCCCGCTCGCCAAAGTTAGGATGGCATGCCTAGTCCCGTGTTTCCTATGTCCATGCCTAAAAGCATAGAATAGAGGCCCGGTAAACCGTTTTTCCAAGTTGGACACAGTTGTGGACTAAGGTATGGAATTAAATTTTAATTGGTATATAGCATAGGAGTCACGTTGTCTTTCTGGTACTTGATCAATGTCAAATTATTGTTTTTAACCAATTCCGTAGCTTTGCGTTGGATTCCCGAATTTTGAGGGATAGAAATTATAAGAGTACTCAATCGCGGAAGATAGAAAAAGAGATAGACAAAGATTTAAATTGATGTTATTGAGAGAATTAAGTAAAGGAAAAAGTCCTCGATTACGAAAGATAGAGAAACAAATTGAAAAAGATTGAAATTCGTGGGTCCCGAAGGGCAGAGAAAGTGATATAAAATTCTTAAGATAGGGCATTGGAAAAGATAGCGTTTTAGAGATGCAAAGTGACGGATTGAGGGAAATAGAATAGATCTATCTTTTTCTTTCTTCCAATTTTGATCTTTTTCAGTCTTTCTACGTCCTTTCTTGGAGCCAAGAATTTTTCATTAAATAAAAACACAAAGATAACTGAAGGAGTTTCACACCACCCTTTATTTATCGAAATTTAATTTAATAACGTAATATTTATTATTTTAATGGAATAAGCTACCTTTTATATTCCGGAAAAGCTTAAACTTTTCACTAAATGCTCGGCACTCCGATTTTCTTACACGAATTACTTGTACTCCATTCCAACAAAAAAAGTTTCTTCTCAATATCCCTAACGTACTGCGTTTTGTCCGCCAATAGACTTTGGAATACACACGAAAAAACTATAATTTCCCTTTAAACTTCCAGTATTTACATTTTCTTTTATTATTTACTTTTGATGTCCTCGAACACACGATAGTTTCATCAGAATATCCTTATCGGAAAACTGTGTTTTATCCACTTACGCACTCTGAAATACATATGAAAAAATTCTAACTTTCTTCTAAACGTTCGGCTCTCAAATTTTGTTGCACTTAGCACTTGTATGTTACTCGGGATGATGATGATAAATCTTTTTTGATATTATCAAATACAAGTAATGACTGAAAGAAAATTCGAGAACATTTCAGAGTGCGTGGGCGATATAGCATAGTCTTTTGACAAAGATATTGATGATTACAAACAAAAATAATGAAAGCCTGCATAGTGTAGCTCTCGAAAAACAGCCAAGGCTTGTCACAAGCGGCCTTATATATCGGATTACCCTAATTCAAGAACCCTGGTTATACAGGGAAAGGATTAATGGTTTAAGAGGATGTAGCTCCATAATCGGGGGGAAACACAAAAAACCACCAAGGGCCTATACAGCCGTCAGAGTTATCGGTGCGATTTTGGTTCCTAAGTTCTGCTACCATGAGACTTAGGGACAGAAGCGGATCGCCTCGACTTCTATCCCTGGCGACGCTGAGAAGTCCCTAGCTCCCAGAGAGGTCGAGGCGCTAATTAGGAACTGCCAGGAGGATTCCTCTGCCGTTGAGTTGTGAGGAAAACTTCCACCTTACAGAGGTTAGTTACAACAGCCCCCCCTCTTCTTAATTTCCGGGTTTTCTCTAGCCTACTGAATTGCGCCCCAAATGCAACAACGATGAAAAATCTTGCGCCACAAAAATGTAGGAGTTATATCAGGTGTTGGGGGGGGGGGCTTGCGCCAGGCTACTCCCCCCATTTGAAAAATGGAAGTTTAAATCACATGACCTT
>NC_046663.1:73371376-73395396 GCF_010883055.1 Belonocnema kinseyi
GGGGGGGGGGGCGTCATTTTTCTAAACTAATAACAGTTTTCCAACTTCATCATAGTTATCTATCATAATTTCACATGCGCTCAAAAGCGCCACAAGTAAAAAATTTAGCGCTAAATAATTAACGAAGATATCATATTTTGTTGAGGGGGGGGGGCAGTGTAACGCAGGTGTTAATTCTTCAACAGTGATGTACAATATAAAGTTGGGACATGGATTAATTCGTCTTCAAATGCGCTTATATGAGCCATACATTTTTTTTTTGAAAATCTTGAAAATTGGCCAAGATATGGAGGTCACAAAATCTTACGAAGTAATGACCAACAAAATAAAAAGTTTTCAACCCGCATTAATGAAGTGACTTTCCAATGGAGTTTCAATTGCGCTTCCATGCGCCACTTTCATCGCTGATGACTTTGATCGCTGATAACTAGATTATCAATGTGGCTAACATTTTTTTATTTATGGCGCATATGAGAGCATTTAAAGATATTCAAGGTAACAACTGATATAACACCTCATATAACTCCTACATTCCACGTTAAAAGCAGGAGTGAGTTTCTCGATATGGCTCTATGCTCGGAACAACTGAGGAGCAAGACAGTGAGCTGAAAAGTCTCTGACGAGGAGTCTCTGACGAGGAATCTCTCTCGGATCACACATATATCTTGTTTCAGTTAGTCCAAGAAAGACCGACGGTTTTTAAGATCAGAAACCCCATTAAATACACATTAAGACTCATATAAAGAGGAACTCAAAGGCATGCTTGTGGAATTTCCCACAAGCTACGGTAACATAGATGAGTTAAAGCATGCCGCGAATTTTTTGAGAAAGGCTTTGGGTACAACATATGAGAACAATCATTCTACGAGTACAAGTAAAATCAAGTCTAGGAAAGAAGCAGAATGGTGGAATACCCATCTAGTGAAACTTAGTAAAAAGACTACAAACAAAACTAAATTACCTTCATAATGGGACATCTATAAGACAACTTAGTATGAGTACAATAAGAAAATAAGAATCTACAAACAGGAAGATTAAAGTGGCTTCTGCGAGAAATCCAAGAACCTTCCGGATACAGCAAGGCTCCACAAGATCCTAGCAAAAATCCGGAGTCTCACTTCGGGCACATTAGGCTCGATAATGGCGAATTTGCCGAAGGCGAAGAAGAAACTTTTAATAACCTGATGACAGTCCATTTCCCACAGGTTTTCAGTGAACTTAAACCGACCGAAAGGCGAAAATCTAGGGCCAGAAGAAAGAGAAGGCCGACTAGAATTTCGCTGCCAAGATCGTTGATATCAAGAAGGTGGAATGAGCCATTGTGTCTTTCTGTCGATTTAAATCACCGGGGACGGATGATATATACCTAGTACTTTTAAAAAGGGGCATGCATTTGGTCGTCCCCTCACTGACGAAACTATTTAGGACAAGCATTGCCCTTAACCACGTGCAATTGGCATGGAAGGACGGCAGAGTGGTCTTCATTCCCAAACTAAAGAAATTGTTCGACATATACATCAGGGATGACGTGCTTTTAGCCTCTTCGCTGCACAAATGGCAGCACGCCTTTCAGGCATGTTCCGCTGTAGAACTTGAGCTCCATGCTGATGTAGCAAAATTGGAGTAGCAGCTGGAACAGAAGAGGTATGCTGTAGGAACCTTCATGGTAATATAGGGTACCTTGAGCAATACTCCAGAAGTCATCGGTCGAGAGGAATTGTGGTGTGTCGTGCCAGACCAGCTTGCTGGATAGGCAGCATGCTATGCCATCATAGAACTCTGGTGCCAAAATTTGACACCCCTGAGTTCTGTGCTAAAAGGCTGACAATCCTAGACTGAGCTAAATATCTGGGGTATTCCTAGAACGAGCTGAACAAAGCGAAGCATCTGGAGACCCAATTTAGGAAGTTTTTCGTGATATTTTGGATGAGCAGATGAGCCTTTGATTTGTCAGTCTCTCTAGGGCCTAAAAGCTTTTATTGCGCTGCTTCGCTGTCCATAAACCAAAGCTCCTCTACGCGACTGTTTTCTGGTGGCCACGAGTGAAACTTAAATCTATGCAGGGTAGTCTACGCCGATTGCAAGCGCTAGCGTTTAGGGGCGTGATGAAAGCAATGAGGTCTACGCCCACAGCAGTGATCGCATTTATTTTCTGTGAAGACCCCTGCGCGTCGCGATAATTGCCGAAACAGCTCATACGATGAGGCATCTAGCAATAGCAAATAGATGGACTATGGGGACTAGACACTCTAGGTTCCCAAAAGACAGCTGGGGTATGTCGAAAGCAAATGGTAACATTCAAGGGAAAAGCTGATAAACAGAAGACTCCAAGGTCGTAGGAGGGTCAGGAGCAGAAACCTACGACAGCGCGGGAAGGAGGGTGCATTAGGGAAACCAAACATAAAATTAGAGTCGGTTCTGGAATGTAAAAAGTCATTTAATCAACTTGTAGGAAAGAACAACGTGGCTGTAATATGGGTTTCTGATCACACATCGATGAGGGATGAGTATATGAGTGCAATACGTAAGACAAAGCATGAAAGCTGGACCAACTTTTGCACTGATATCGAGAAAAGAGTCAGTCTGGATAAGCTGCTTTATCGAAATCCGGATGTTATTCTCGGGACTCTAAAATTGCCCGGCAGGGGATACTCAGAGTCTGACGGGGATACCTTCGCCCACCTGATCAAGGCACATTTTCCGGGCTTCACAAAGTTAGGAAAAGAGGGGACGGCACCTCCGAGACAATCAAAGCCGCCTGCGGCCCAACTGGCCCCGAAACGGCGATTAGCTAACGAGATTGTCATCCCAGCCAGGGTCAGGTGGGCCCTGAAGTCCTTCAGTCCTTACAAGTCTCCCGGACCGGATGGTATATATCCATTCCTCTTATAGAGGGCTGGTGAGATCATCATTGGGCCGTTTGAGATACTTGCTAGATTTGTCTGACGTTGGGTTATGTTCGGGCGAGAGGCAGGCAGGATCAGTTATACTTCACCCAAGGATTTCCGACCAATTAGCCTCACATCTTCCCTACTAAAAACAGTGGAAAGACTCGTGGACAGATATATCCGCGGTAAGGTCTTGTAAAGTAGACCTCTTCACAAGCAACAATACGCCTATAGGGCTGGCATCTGCTCAGATAGCAGGGCTTTTATTATATCCCTGGACACAGTGGCATCAGGGGCAATGAGATATGGGAGAGGCTATCAAAGCTAGCAGCAAAGGGAAATTTGTCTGGACCTGAGCCAGTTGTAAGCATTTCCAGTAGGTTGGTCACTGAAAATATTAACATTTGGCTGACCGAGGAACATCAGAATGAGTGGAATTCGGTCTCTGGCTGCAGACAGACTCAAAGCTAAACTCTCATCGAGCGAAAGAAATACTTAAGCTTGGGAGGAATGAAGTCAAAGTCCTAACAGAAATGCTTATAGGACATGGAAACCTCCGATATCACAGACATAACATAGGGATTGAAGTAAGTCCCCTCTGTCGTCTGTGCGGAAAGGACAATGAGACTATCACTCATATTCTCTGTCACTGCCCCGCGATTCCGGGGAAAAGTGTAACACTCACAGGCAGTTTCTTCATTAGTGAGTGAAATATCATCCAACAGCGTGGCTGCGGTGCTTTTCTTATGGAGAGGACTTTTGGGCCAAGGGGACGCAACGGGATCACCCAAGTGCCAGGGGCTGTGACGGTCTCAACAAAGAATATTAATAATAAAAATAATAATTCACGTTAAAAATATTTTCTCACAAAATACATATGCAGTTACAGTCCCATGAGCTAACCTTCCTGATGGCTAACATTTCCACGAATCCCAGCATTCTACACTTGTAAAATATTAATATTAGGACTTTTATAACTTACTTTTACGTTTATAATAGTTTCTACAAAAAGACGTATGCACTCCTCTGTCAAGAACTGTGTTAACTTTCCAGATATTTCTATCCGTCTTACCAGGACTGCGACCTCATGTTATAAAACGCAATATTCCACGAAATATTTGAGTCAGTTTTTGATTATACATTGAAACTCTTCTATAGTGCCTTTTTGGGGGCTGACGTTTGGTGGAAACTAACTCATTATAGCCCGCTCCGCTTTTGCTTGTTCACGCCTGAGTGACAGCCGCAGATCCCACGCAACCCGCGCAGCGCCTGTTACACCTACATGCGGCGCGACGTCAATTCTCGGAAGGGCTATAGAAGGGAGGGCTATTGAAGAGGTTCACTGTATTATATTGATTTTTAGTTGGAGAATCGTACTGTTTCCAGGAAAAGTTATATTTGTCATATCGTATGTAAACAAAAAAGCTAACATGCGGCCTATTTAAAATGAGAAAATATAAACCTTTAATAATTAATAAATAATATATTATTTTAAGAAATTAGCTATTTCTTATTAAAATTTTTTTTTAAGTGAAAATTTGTTTAAAATATTTATCCGTGTTTTTATTGATTTTAAATAGACCCACGCTTTTCGGCACATGCGCAATTGAAAAATGGCTCACAGTTCGCTCCTTGATTCAAGGCTGGGGCAGCCAATGAATGTCGCTTGGAAAAATAACCTGAAGGTTACGGTAGAGGCGGGGGCCCTGTCAGTCTTCAAATAACGGAACGTTTACGTTTCAAGGCCGTTAAAATAGGTGGAATTTCACTGTATTATATTATTACATTAATATTCGTTTCAAGGGTATCTCACTCCACTCTTTTATAAACTATTTGTCGCCACACTTTCTTCTCCTGGTATACCTCTTTAGCTTCCTTTACGTCCATACATTTTCTCAAACAAGCTATTGTATTTCTATGGTTTTCAAATCTTTTCGACTTAAGGTCTCGTTCACACATTCTCACCATTCTTTCCTCGGTCTACCTCTGCGTACACTGTCATGTACTTTGCCTAAATATATTTGTTTCGTCAGTCGTTCTTCTTTTATTATCTCAACAAGCCTAAACAATCTCAACAAATTCATTTCATACTTTTCAAACAACGTTTCCTCTACACCACATTTTTTAAGAATCCTCTCATTACTGACTTTTTCCACTAGCGTGTCGCCGAAGATATTGCGCAGCAAATCCATGTGCATCGCGTTAATTACTTAATTTTATCCAAACTAATGTTATATTGTAACAATTTTTTAATTCTTATTTGTTTCAAGACAGGATGGCTGCAAATCTTAATTTTCAAAATTCCCTGATTTTTCCCTGACTAATTGTTTACTTTCCCTTAGCTTTAATATTTCAGACCAAAATTATAATCTTCTAGCATTTTGATTCTAGAATTTTGTATCTGCTTTAATAAATAGAATAAAACAATTTTAAATATAAATTTATAACTTTTCAATTTATTATTCTCACGCATGCCACAGCCTAATTTACTTGAAATGAGTTGACAAGTGACCTATTTTACCCCAAAGAGTGACTAATGGGCATTAATAAATGTGACTGATGTTTTTTTTAATTTAGAAGAATTTAGAAAGAATTCGATTCATAAAACTTTAAAAGAATTCAAATTGATATCAGATGATTCCTTGTAATTTTTAAAACTACGCTACAATCTCTGAAATTCCTTCCAATTATTGAAATTTATTTTAAATTTCTTGGAATCTTTTAAAATCCTCTGAAAGATTTCAAAAGAATTCAAAAAATTTAAGAAATAGGAAAAGACTTAAATGCAATAGTGGTTAAGCCATAGGATATTTTATTGTAAGAAAAGTGAATAAAGTGATCTTAAAAAAGAGAGTAAAAAGTGATTTCAGTTACGAAAAGTGCTTCCTAGCGACATTGCCCGACTTTTGTGATTTCTTTTTAATTCCCTTATTTTTCCTGAACAAAAAATTTCCTGATGTTTCCCTGCTCTCTAGGTTTTCCCTGTACTGCGAGGGAAAATAGTGTAAGTGCTTTAATAAGTGCAATTTAAAAAAAAAAACTGAAATAGTTCGAGGTATTTTCGAGCGACAGGGAATTCCCTCGAGTATTACTCTGTACACTTGAAGCGTAATAATGACGCAATAATGCATACATATAATGCTCCATGAAGCATAATAATACGTAGAGGAGAGTACTCGAATATGAGATATTTTCGTAATATGAGAAAGCGAGGTATCAGCTAAACTAAGAGACCTGCTCTGTTGGTTCTATCACTAACTTGTAGCCCTTGAAGAAAGAGTAATGTCGTGGTATAGTCCATTTTTCATTGGGCTTCTAAAGATTATAGGCGAACTTTTTGTGAAATCGATGGTGGTCGAGTTTTTGGAAGGGAATTCTTTAAACCGTATTTATTATTCATTAAATATGTATTTAGCAGTAAAGTTTGTCTGGAGTGATGGGGATAGAATAACTAAGTAGGAAAATATCGATAGTGTTGAAGTTTTTCATTGTACAGGTCAGGCATAGTAAGTGTATAGTTGCTCGGTGTGGTTCTCATAATATGAGATACCTGTGGTTTTTATAACATTATGGCTGCGCGGGGGAAATTGGTTACAAAAGTGTTTGTGACTACTCCAAAAACTAATATATCTAAATAGCAGTAAATTTATACACAGCATAAAAAAAATTTTTAATAAAATTTTGTATTTGAGCTTCTTATGACAAACTAAATTTCCTTTAAAATGACCTATATTACTTTTAAATTCAGTACATAGAATTCCGACAATCATGCCAGAGTTGGTATCTCATATTTGGGTACTCTCCTCTAATAATGCGTAATAGCGCATAATAATCGCGTAATAGCAATATTTTGTTTTTCCCTTATGCTTCAATTTGGGAGAATTTCTGACATACTCGATTCTTCGCATTACAAAATTTTTTATCTAAAAGAGAATGGCTTAAAAATTTTGTTATTGATCAGAATTTATTAACATATACTCCAAAAACATAGATGATTATTTAAATCTACAATTTAATTGATAAAAACAATTCATGTAAACAAATACTTCAGTATAGTGCACAAATGTTGAAAAAACGTATGTCTTGCAGAAAAGGCGTTACATTTTCTATTAGATTTTTAATTATTTACAAGACAATATATTTACTTATTTAAAACAAATATAATTAACTAATTCCCTAGAGACACATTGATTCGTGAAAATTTTCGTTTTATGTGATAAATTCTGTCGAAAACAAGTTAATGCTGATATTTAATCAAGAATTTTAGCTAATAAATAAATTAACAATAATTCTAAACAATTTAAAAAATAAATACGCAACTGTAAATGTTTTTTCTTAAGTGTTTTAGTCTGTTTTTTTATTAACTCAGTATCGATATTGCAAGCAAAAATTGAGAAAAAATTTAAAATTAATATTTTGAATAACAAATAGTATTAAAAAAAAATTATATTTTTTCTAAATATATATTATATAATTATATATTATATTATCCTCTCTTAATTACATACTCCGAATTTATTGTCTGTATCGATTCCCTCGTGAAATTTACGCCAATTCACCATTTGCTTAATATTTTAGGTTGGCTGAATTAGAAACTCTTAAAGAACAAATTTGTTTAATTTTTTATATCCTCTTTATATTTCAACGGTTATATCTCTCGGTTAATTGGGGTCATTGGGGACATTTTTTGGCAAAGCTCCATATATCGATGAGCCACCTCGAGAAATGGTGATATCGATTTCGTCATGTATGTCCCCCATTTATCGATATGTTTAAATATTAGGTTAAGCAAGTTATGTTAATGACAGTAATTATAATAATAACAACATAGCGTTTATTTATCAAGAGGAAAACCTAAAAAAAGTTATTTTTTACCTACATACATATTTCATTATTCTCGACCACATTTAAAATTTCTTATTCAGGTATTTAGCTGATTGTATTTTTACACTTATAATTACTGTTTTCAAATATTATTAATATTACGATTATAAATCGATTTGAACTTTATACTTTTTTGAATTTTTGGGTAAGGTTACGCACTTGACAATAAGGTCTGGCACACGAGCGATTAGTAAATGCACTTCGAGAAATGGTGTTTTTAACACATTCAATTTCTATATAAATTTTTGTTTCGCAATATAAATTTCTAAAATAAAATACATATACAAATGAAAGTTTGTTCCTTTACCCTTATCCTTTAACCAATCTTCATCGACAAACGCACTATCTAGCTATTTTTGGACGTGCAATTTTGGTTTTTGCGATGCAATAAACTGTAAATAAGTCTTTTCTACATTTTTAAACACATTTCGATGCCAATAAACAATTTTTATTGTTAGCAGTTTTTAAAACCAAATTTCATCATGTTATGTATTTATAAATAAAAATCCGCAGTGACTTTCTGCTATAAATCAAGAATATTTGATCATTGTTTATACAAACTCAATTAAAAAATTAATTTGTTGGTTATTTATACAATTTTTTAACGTAATCAACTGTTAAAAAGCATTTTTTAAACTGAAATTTAAACATCAATAATTTCTTGCCAATAATTCATAACAATTGATGGTTTATTCAAGAAACTGAATTACTTTTAAAATCCTATAGTATATAATGCGTACAAGTATATTAATTAGATTATTAATGAAAGTAATAATAATTAATCATTGCCGAATTGTAAAACTAATGTTTAAACAAATTTTACTAATATTTGATTACGTTAAAATAACAAAGCTTAAATGCTGGAAAAATCAAACAAAGAATTTGTTAATTAAGTTTGTTTAAACAATTATCAAACGTTAACGATTCATAGAAGAAAACTATTGCTAAGCAATTAGCTTTTAATTACGTAAAAACGAAATTTTATTTATAAATGCATTAAATGATACAAAAATATAGAAAAAATTGTTGTAAAAAATAATAATTTTTAATTTTTTATAAAATATTGAATAAATGTGGTATCATTTGCGTTCCTAGTGAGAATCTTTTTTGGAAAGTTGCTTTATGTTTTTTAGGTAAAAGTAGCATGAAGCACATAATGAAGTAAAATCATTTATTAAATTGCAAGCTATGACAATTATCATTAATTATTAAATATTGTACCGGTATTTAGTGTAATTAATGAAAGTTTTATTTACTTATAGTGAGAAGTGACGTTATATAAAACTTTAATACGCATCCCTAATCAACATATTTCCCATAATGATTTATCTAAAAAGGTGCGACATTGGTAATTTTAATATTGTTTATTATATTTTATCACGTGAAATCTTGATAAAAAATTAATATTAAATAGCTTTTAAGATATATTTCAAAAGAAGATATAATAGGCAGAAAAATGTTCTGCACACTAAGAAATGTTTATTTCATTCATTTAGTTTTAGTTGTAAATAGTTTAATCTCGGGTTTAATTTGAACTCTTTCGAGAAATATTTATTGTTTGCAATAATAATGATTGTTAAAAAAATAAGAATTTGAAAGATTAATTTTATTTATGACTAGTTATTTTAATTTAGTTGTGTTTTATAAAATTTAGTTCAACTAATGCTAAAATTATTGTTTCATTATAATTATAAATAACAAAATTTTAACAGTTTCTTTCCTTGATACTGACCAATTCCACTGTTTTAACAAATTCTATTGCTGCGTTACTCTTTCAATATTAAATTTTCAAAATACAGGTTTGAAAAAAGCAATGATCTGCGAGGAAACCCTTCTCAAAAAAGGCACGTCTCAAAAATCGCCGATTTTGTCTCAGAAAGGATTGCGTAACTTTTTTTGTTCTTTACTTTAAAAAACAACAAGAAAGTACTTTGATCTATTACTTGGGTCTATTGAATCATAAAAAGAACAGGCGAAAGCAAGTAATTACTCTTTAAAACAATTATCGAACATAAATTTTGACCCATTTCAAATTCGACTAGTACCATAATCTTCTACAGCGACATGAGTTACTGATATGTGCAAAAAAATATAGGCCTCAATTTTTGTATGAATTATAGTGAAAATTTCATTACAAAAAAATTCTAAAAATATAGGACAAAGCACATGTTGCAAATGGAAGTGTGGCCTACACTGATACAGAGTTTTGAAGTTTTCAATCGATTAGCAATTATTTCTGATAGGAGCAATAGGAGTGAGTGTAACAGAAAGTCAGTTTTAAGAGTAGCAGTAGCACGCACGTAAGGTCCTTCGTATTTTCCCAAGGTGAAAATAATTTTTTAATCATTAAAATGCAACTTTTTGTTCATTGAAGAACCGTGATCGAGATACGTATCTTGAAACAAAAATCAGACACTACGTTTTTCCGCTCACGCAGCGATATATGTACATCAATTTCAGAAGCCAAAAATATGCAATTTGTTTCAAGAACATTCTCCTGAAGTTGTTTAGTTTCCAAGATGAGCTATTATGAGCATGGACAGGAACAAAGATATTCATTTGTTTTTCGAAAATTGTTTGTAAATTATTTTTAGGGAATAGCAGCAATTCAATATTGAGTATTCTGAAATGATTGTAAGACAATGGTACTTCTGAAAACTTTACTCATCGGGAAATAATTGCTAATCGACTGAAAATTTCAAAACTCGGTAGACAAAACCTTCATCTGCAACACGTACTTTGCCCCATACCTTTCGATTTTTTTTCTGGTAAGATTTTCGCTATAATCTGTAAAAAAATTGAGGTTTCTATATTTTCTAGACAGATAGTAATACAAAACAATGATTTTAAGCAAATAAAACGAATTTCTGAAATTTTGCATTGTCACCCTTGTACCCGACCACACTTCAAGACTTATTCTTATTAGACTTATTTTTATTATATTTTTCTATTCTTATTATTATTCTGATACGTATTCTTCAAGATTTATTTCTAAAAGAAAATTTTCAAATTTAGAAATTTCTCCTTTTTTGGAATCTGAATAATATAGTAAATTCCTGGTGCTGTTATGAGGTATTCTGCCCCCGGCTACGAGATCCCTTCTGAAAACAGGCATGCACGTGGTCGAAAGCGGTGCCCAATTCTTTTTGCACAATGGCTCTGCACTACTCCCCTGTAGACCCCTTTTTTCTCTATCCTTTTCTTTCGTAAAAACATCCATTCCCTCCCTCTCTCTTCCACCCGCGAGTAAAATGTCCCCATATGATGCGGTACAAGTGATGGTACTTAGTGCACACGGTGCCCCCTTTTCGAACCCTCAGTCCCGCGATGCAACGCACTTCTCAACCAACCCCGTAATAAACTTCTTTTGTCTTTGGCCACCCTCCCTATCATTTTTTTTTATTTTCCCTCTCACACTTTTTCTCTCTCTGTCTCGTTGTGTACTTCCTTTTGTACCTTCCGAAATACAGGACCGCGTAGACAACTCTTTCAAGCAGCCTGCCAGCCTAACGGGTTATTAATTCTAGGGGTTGCCCCACTTAAGATTTATCAATAATACTTTTACACACCCTCACAGTAAAAAATTATTCTTAAGCTTTTTACATTGTCATATTTTTATAACATTTTAGAAGTGAACTTTAAAAAAGGAACAATTTATCCGCATTCAAGTAGAATGAAATTAAGAAACCGTATGATTGAATTCTAAAATTCAGATACTGAAACCTTAGGGGCCCCTTATCAATTACGTAAGGTCTTTTAGGGGGACGAGGGAACGTTTGATTCACGAAATAATGGTAAATAAATAAACAAATAAAGCGCCGTCCACAAATTACGTGATATTTGCTCATACCCTCCCCCTCATACACACATATTCAATCTTGCTGATACTCTATAAACTCAAGAAACGAACATACACTGCCCTGTAAAAGTTTGGACTCACTTAGAAAAATCGTTTTTTTTTTGCATTTATCGCTTTAATTATACCTGAGCTAATAAAATGTCTCTTTAAAAGGTTGATTGTTTTCGAAATTCTGTTTAAAATAAGCCCAGGGTGAAGCCAATTTGTCTAGTTTTTAAGTAGGTATTGCAAAAATAGTGTAAATTTCAATATTTTCCTAAATTTGTAAAATAACTTCCGAAATAGTCAACGTTTTTTAATGTTCTTGGGCTCATTTTGAAGCTTTTTGTTCACCATATCACAACAGCTTATGAGTATGAATCGTACAAAATTTCTTTTCGAATTGCAAGAACCTGTGAGAGCACTGATTACAAGGGCAATTACTTGAAGAGAATATTTTAGATACAGTCTTTTTTACCTTTTCTCATTTTCCTTTTCCTTGGCAGTGATGTTCTAGTCTGCCAGAGCCGAGAATTCGATCACGAATATAGTTCCTTTCTCGAAGTCTTGGTGAACGATGCCAGGCCTCAAGTCAGCAATGGAAACTACTGTCCGAAAATCGTAGTTCCAGAAAATTTAACACATCTCGTTTTGAACAATTCACCTTGTGATTGGTGCTCTCGGAGGTACAAAACCAGCATTGGTACGTAACTCTAAAGCCATACCCGCGTGCCATAAAATATGCCTAGGCATTACAAGAACTTATCTGAAAAACTGCACCCGCTCCCATCGAAATCGCGGTAAAATTTCAGCTATAACGACGTTTCACGACCGTGAAGTAAATGGTTACAGTATGTGACGGACTTAACACGATGATCCGGAAAAACTCTCGAGCAACCTGAGGACACGGAGGACAGGTATATGTGGCACTTCTCATTCTCGACAATTGACTCGATTTCCTTGGGAGCATTTAGCGAAGCGGTATTAGGGCTAATGCTGCAAGAGTGACAGAGATGGTAATAAAGCACTCTTATTGCCGCATTGTGCCTTTGCGCGCTCTGCATCTATAATGGGAAATACTATCTTGGCTGAAAATGTGGCGACGATATGCTAAAGTGGAAATTACACCATCTTGACATGCCGAAATGTAACCCTCCGTGTCCGAATTCATTTCTTGTAATTTAAAGAAAGCAAATGTTAGCTTAGACGATATCAATTGATTCTCCGCATGTGGAAGATGCCGTGCATCCTCTTGCCGCGGAGCTGTTCACGGAAGTTTTTCTCCTGTGCTTTCGCAATCCGGGCTTTGCGGAGTGAGAACTCGAAATAGATCAAATTTGACGCATTCTACTCACCCCTGATATGGAAGAATATATATATATAGGAGAAAGAGAATGCAAAAAAGGGAGGGATGGGTGGGTAAGAGAGAATCAACAGTTTCTCGCTGACCCATCGTGCCTCTTCAGCGATATCACTGTTTCTGTTAAAAAAAGAAGTATACAAGATCCCGAAGACATTCAAGTTGAAAGAAGATGCTAATAATATCATCTGCTTCAAGGAGTCTTGCGCCAATCTCATAACATCTGAGGAGGAATTTCTGTTAATCACTTCCGAAGAGATGAAAAAAGTGCTGATAGAAAAAGTTTACTTCTTCACACAAGAATCTGGCCCGCATTTTCACCTCATATAGTTTAAGTCGGACATACCCATTTCGCAGTGGCTGCTGTTAGGACGGACTCTGCAGCCTACCGAAAAAAGCGACTTGTCCAACCCTGAAAATTACAGGTCAATAGTTTGTTTAAACACATTGTATGTGATCTTTACAGCTGTCCTAAACGACAGTATTATTCGAAGAATTGAATCTGTGTGGAGAGAGATGCACGAACAACGTGGCTCGTAAAAAACATTAGAAGGCTGCCAAGAAAACCGGCTGATTTAAAGGTGCGTCTCCCAAGATGCAGCAGCCCATCAGCATATGTCTTTTGGAAAGCTTGAAGGTTCAACCACATATAGTGAGTTATGCATAGAGAGATTGATGCCCCTTCGGAAAACTAGATTTATTGCCTTATCTAAAAATTATCGTGTGACAACGACCATCATCTTCCAGAGGGGCGTCATTCGGGGGGTCATCCGGAGCCCTCTGCTCTTTTGCATTACACTTCTGCCTCTATCTCTTGCACTACGCAATTCCCTTGGATACCGCTGCGACGACACTAGCCATAGCGAGCATAAGGCCACTCATCTATTTTATATGAATAATCTGAAGGTCTGTAATTTTGCTGAAAGTAAGCTTCAAATTGCTTCGAATATGGCCAAGGAGTAGACAGGGGAAATTGATATGGACTGTGGATTGTACGAGTGTGTTTAGATTAATCTGAAGATAGGAAAGACATCAGTGAAGGTTCTCTTCGAAGCAGATACGAGCATCTTCTTTGCCAGATTCGGTCTTCAAATGTGTGGGTGTTGAGCAAGGTATCTGCGACTAATATGATTGCCATTCCGGTTCTACGTGACTTGTTTTGGGTAGTTCAATGGACGAAGAACGAGCTTACGGCCTTTGATATCGTCACGCTTAAGATTATGCATATGCATAAGAGTTTACGTAACAATTCGTCCGTTCCGCGATTATACATCTCCCGCCGGTAAGGCGGACGCGGGTAACGTCTTTATAGACCAGTAGTTCTAGTGTAAGTACAGCTTACATCGTTTCAAATGGCAGAGATCCTGTCCTAAAAATGGTCATGAAATACGCGATGATTGGCAAAGAAGCATTTCTTTACAATTCCGTGGTGCATTGACTTCATCTAGACGCCTCACTTCTAAAAGGCAAAGTAAAGAAAGCAAATGCACGATAACTTTCATAGAAATGTAGAAGATCAGTTCTTGTCGAAGCAGCAAATTTTTTCTTTCCTCAGATCATTAGGACTTAATTCAGGTATAGTGGATTTCTTTTTTGCATGCCATGTAGGTGTCATTTCCACCTTAGTATACCATGACCCAATTTTACGTAAAAAAATTCCCAGCGATAGGTGCAAAGCGTGTCATGCACATGCTGAGTACCTAAAACAGATAGTATTGAGATATCACATTTACGCGGGAACGACGTATCTTTACAGGCATAATGCGACCTTAAAGAATATTTTATTACCATCTTTAGTCACGCTTACGGGTTTGGCCGCAAACCTGCCCTGCCAAACGATTGTCGGATAGCAGTCTCCATTGCACATTCGAGGCCTGGAATCATTCTCCAAGACTTCGAGAAATTAACTATATTCTTGATCGAATTCTCGGCTTCGATCGACTACAACACATTGCCAAGAAGAAGGAAAAGGATGAGTGATAGCAGGAACTTAAAAGGCTGCAAGGACTGAAGAAAAAAAATTTGGTTAATGTAATTGTCCTTATGATCAGTTCTCTCTGAGGTGCAAAACTATCACTGGTTCGTAACCCTAAAGTCATACTCGCGTACCAAAAACATACCAAGGCACTTGCGAGATGGGTGCAGAAGCTGAAAGCGGTTCAATGGGAACGGGGTCATTTTTATAGATGGTAGTTGCTCACAGTGGGACCATACAGTGTTTACTTAAATTTTTTTTATATATGTATTATTTGAAAGTTTTTGAAATCTTGTACAATTTTTTATCTCTAGAAATTATTTTAAATCACTTATAAATTTCATAGATTTTCTAAGGAATTTAAGTGATCCAAGAATATTTCAAGAGGTTTCCAAGTATCTTTTGACATTTCATGGCTTATGAGAGGATTTCAAGGGCTTTTACAGGATTTCTATGGATTTCAACTAATTTTAAATGACTTAAAGGGATTTAGAGAAATTTCAACGATTTAAAAGTCTTCAATGGGTTTCAAAATATTTCATGGAATGTTATAAAACTTCTAAAGGTTTAAAGTGCTTTAAAAAAATTTCAAGCTATTTCCAGAAATTTCAGATGATTTCTAATCATTTTGAGGAATTTCAGAGGATTTCTAGGGATTGCAAAATACTTGAAAATATATCCATGGAACTAAAAATTTGAAGTTATTTCAACAGATTAAAAAAATTATGCTGTAATTCAGTAGATTCAACCAAAAATTATGTGAATCTACAGGCTTTCAAACATTTACAATTGATTATGGCGGATTAAAAAAAATTTTGAAGGTTTTCCAAGTACTTGAAAATATTTTAAGAAATTTGTGGGGTTTCAGAGAAATTATTAGCATTTAATGAGCTTTCAGGATATTTTAAGAAATTTTAAAATGTTTTCAAGGTTCAACAAAATTGGGCGAGTGGTCAAACCTTCATGTAACACCAATCCTTAAGTATTTAGTTAATTGATTGAAAATACGTATTTTTGACTAATTTAGTCAATTTTAGTGCAATGCAACTTAGTACTTGAAATTTGGAAATTTACAGTTAGGTTTGCTATTTTTCTTAAAATTTTTACAAAATATAGTAAAATAAATATTTGTCAATGCCCTTAGAATCGCTTTAAAGGTAAACTTCTATAAAATTCCACCAACTTACCACCATTATTATGTACATTTTTTCTTGTGTGCTGAAACATGTTTATAAAGTTGCAAAAATATTGCAAAAATTGTATACTTTTTCTGCTGCACGAAATATTTTTGTAAAATATATATGAAATAAGTAATCATGAGATTTCTATCAAATTTAGTAGGATACATAGTATTCGTTTACATTTTCTTATTATTTTCCGAAAAATGAGATAAATTTTTTCGAATTTTTCCAACATTTGATTACCAACTTGTAAAATGCTATTTAAATTAGGTTTTATTTCAATACTAAGAAAACATTGTAGATTGCACTGTTCTTTCAATATCTCCTGGAATAATTAACAAAATGCTTCCATCTTGCCTTTTTTATATAGAATTCGGGTAGATTTTAACTTATTTAAGAGAAAAATTTCAACGCTCATATAATTAACACTAAATGAATTTAAGCCATCATCGAAAAACTTTTATGGTATTATATACTATACGTGAAACAATAAGATTTCCTTTTCTCGAAATCTCGACTGGAAAATGAAAAGAAGAAAAAGTAGAAAAAAATAGATTTTGTAATAGAAGAATGAAAAGCTTAATCCTAAAGAAAATTCCCAGAATTTTCTACGATTTTCCCGGTTATACAAAAGTTTCAGGTCTTTCTCCGGTTTCCCGGTCCTCTAGACACTCTGCAAATGGCCGTTATAATGTTTTCAATGTCATGACATTTAAAAAGGTGTATTTTTAACAAAATTACGAAATTATACGATAATGGAAAAAATTAAAGGGTCAAACAAATATTCCGAATTTTTAGTAATTTTTCAGAATGCTGTATCTCAGTGATAAATGGTCGTATGAAGGTGTGTGTCTTTTACAGCTAAATGAGCCCCCAAAAACCCTGCGAAGTTACATATCGATCTAATAAACCGTTTCCCGATTTATACCGGTTTAGGAGACACTTTTCGTGCAAACCGAACACCTAAAAAACCAGTTTTTTTTTTCAAAACTACCCTATTTTTTCATTGCATTTTTTTTCGTTTTGATTTTTCATGATGCCAAGGCGTCACTTATCAGAGCCGGAAGATGCTCGTTTAGTGACTCTTGTTGATGAGGGATACAGCCGTCGTGAAGTTGGTAATCGTATGGGCGTTACCCACTTCGTAGTATCCCGATTGTATGCACAGTACCTCGAAACCGCTAGGTATAATCAACGGCTAGGGCAAGGTCACCATCGAGTGACTACTCCTCAGGATGATCGAGCGATCATTCGACATGTTCATCGTGAATCTTTTGTTCCCGCGAACGTCGTTGCGCAGGATTCTTCGATTCGACGACGACAACAAAAACAGCGACAACGAGGACGACGACGACGAGCCCAAAACATGTCCGCTTGAACGGTAAGTAATCGTTTTCGTGAAAGTGGCTGAATGAAAGATATCCAAATCGTGTCCCGATGTTAACCCGAAGGCATTGACAAGCTCGTTTATGGTATACCAACGAACACCTGAAATGGACCCTGAGGCAGGGGGGTACTGTTTTCTTGAGCGAAGAGTCTCGATTTTGCGTGAAGGTAATGACCGACGTCCCCTTGTTTGGCGCCGTCGAGGAGGGCGTTTTGCCCAAAACTACGTGCGCCCGGTCGTGGTCCACAACAACGGATCGGTAAAGATATAAGGGTGGCATTTCGCGGACCTGGAGAGCACCATTGGTAATTATTCAGGGAAATTTAAATTCTAGGCGTTACATCGACGAAATTTTGACGCCGATTGTGCTGTCTAGAAGAGAAAGGCAAAGAGGGCATTAATTTTCATGAAAGATAATTCACCGGCTCACAAGGCTGTGATTACTATGCGGTTTTTTGAATATCACAGCATCGCATTGCTCTAACACCCTGCAATGAGTCTAGACCTGAATCCAATCGAACACGTTTGGGACATGATGGGTCGTCGTTTGCGACGAGAGTATCCGAATTTGCAAATGTTGGATGCGTTGGAGCGCACACTTCAGCAAATTTGGAACACAATCCCACAGCCCCACATTGCACGATGCATCAACATGGACCAACGTTTAAGGGAAGTTATTGAGAGTCAAGGTGGCAACACGCGTTATTGAACAACCTACTTACACATCAAGATTATATACGGACATAGGAATGGATAGACATACACACAGATGGACAGACAAACCAAAAGACAAACATATAAACAAACAGACAAACCCACAGACACACTCCTAAACACACTCCTATTCACACACACACACAGAAGCATAAATCCGACCATGCAACGCCCACGTGGTACGCTTTGGGTAACGCTAATGCCGGCGGTAGTAAAAATCAAAATTTTGTTAACTTTTGAAAGCGAAAAAAAAGTTGTTTGAAAATGTTTTGTTGTTGTAAATTTCAGCGGTATTTGAAAAAAATAGGGAAAAAGCTCGATATTTTTTTCTCCATTTCAGCCATGATGAGGACATGTTCAAGTGCAAAAAACGTGACACTTTAATTTTTTCAAAAATTTGACCGTTTGCAACAAGGAACCGGTTGATTAGATCGAAATGTAACTTCGCAGACTTTTTGGGGGATCATTCAGCAGTAAGACACGCTCAGCATTAGTGATTTCATGAAGATTTGAAATTTAGCCGTTGATGTTCTGAAAAACTATAAATTACCCTTTTTTTAAATTTATGTCATGAATAAAAAAATCTAAGATCGTAACAGAATCTTGTAGCAAATTTATTCGAGTTTTTAGAACTGCCCTTAGGTTTTCTGTTCGACCATTGGTTGCTGACAATTTTTTTGCCAAAAGATTTCAAAAGTAGACCATTGTTCGCACAGATAGAGAAATTCTGAAAAATCATTGAAAATTCGGAAAATTTTGGTAACCCTTTAATTTTTTCCATTAGTGTAGTAAGAAACTATTTTGGGCCTGCTAAATATGTACAATGCATATTAAATGTAATTAAGAATTTATAAAAATATTTGAGTGGTCATTATTTAAAATGTTACAGGAAAGGTAAAAAATCGCTCGCAAGTTTGACCGCTCTTAGGGCGCGCGACTGTTGGTTCTCGCGCTTCGCGCTCAATTATGTATGTACCTCGCGCTACGCGCTCGGTCTTTATATTTTTCCTGCATTCGTGGATACATCTTTTAAAATCAAAGGTGTACGGATAGACGACTGTAATTTTGTGATTTTGAACTCTCTTTTGTTAAAGTGTTTTCGGCTTTAACGAAGACATTCTTATCACGTATCTCGTGCTTTGCACTGGATTTGTTCAAAATGTCCACTTTTCTACATTATACACAACACTTTTATATTAAATATGATACATTTCTTATATAACTCTGCCTGGGATTGCTTATTCAAAAATTGCAAAATAAAGAGCAAATTGTATTTATCATGATTATTTTTATATTTTTTTCTTATTTTGCTTTAAATTGTATTCTAAGCTGCGCTGAAACATGTATCATTTCAATAAATTTATATCATTGCAATTCATAATACGCATAACAACTGAATAATACTAATTCATATTTCCTTGTTTTTATCATTTAGTTTTATTTTTAATCTTGTTTTTTACGATTAAATAAAAAATACTGTGCATCTGTATAGGGTCTAATACAGGAATATATATAGGGTTCTATATAGGATCCTGTGTCCTCTTTCATCTTTTCTGTGCTTTTTATAAAAATTTAATTTTTTTATTTTTAATCTTATTTTTTACAATAAAAAGAAAATCTACTCGTCCTGTCTAAAAATGATTAATAATAAATTAATAGATTTTTTTAGGCGAACATTTTTTGTCTGTTAATTTTAGTCTTTACGTTGTGTCATTTTCAAAAAAATGTAATATTTTTATTTTGAATGTTAATTTTTACGTCTAAAGCTAAAAATACGTGTCCTATCAAAAATTATAGCTCTTTTTTGGATGAACAAGTTTTGTCTCATTTTTTTCCGTAGCTTGTGTCGCTAGTCCAAAGGCCAATCCAATTTGTCAATTCTTTCGAAAGTTATCGTGCTAACAAACTAAAACTCAAAACGTGGACATTTGACAAAAACGAGGGGGGGGTCAAATTTTACGCAAATGTAATACTTTCTCTCGATGAGAATGTAAACATTAATTAATTTGGCATGAATATTTTTCCGTTAGTTCGTTTTATTGTTCGAATCATGAAAAATAGCATTAAGAACATGTAAAAAATTAAATTTTTTGAAAACCCAAATATGAGACGAAAAAGAAATCAAAAAACATAAGTTGTGGTAAGAATGTGCCCACGCGACAGGCTGATTTTTTTATTGTTAATACCGTTTTTTACAATTAAAACACAAACTACGCATGATATCAAAAAGTGATACTAAACAAATTTGTAGATCTTTTAAACATGCATCATTTTTGTGTTCACAACTTGTTACCTATTTTGCACAGTTTAACCGCAAAATGTAATTTTTTATTTTTCATTCCTTTTTATTGTAAAAATTTGAATTTTCAATTTTTTCAGAAAAATCAAAAAGGTGTTTAAACAATCTTGTAGGGCATTGGAAAAGAAACATTTTTCTTCTCTTGACTTTTTTTCATATCATGCGATTTTTTTCCGGGAAACACAACTCCAAGCTATCCAAATTTCCTAGTAATAGAATTCTTCCACGAGTTTTGAGAAAATTAAAGGATGTTCATGAAATCAGCCAGATTTGAACATTTTTAAATGGCGGATCCCAGAGTAAAAAGTTTTATTCTAATTTATTCAGTACGTCGTTAAGAAGTGAATTATTTTGTAAAAGAGAGCGATTTTCGGAATTTGTTTACTTAAAACTATCTATAATTTTTCGCAATACATTCATCATCATTTTTTTTACATTTTACAATGGTTCAAATTCGATTTCAATAAGAAAACTTTGATATTACTTTGAGAACATTGTATCTAGGGAAAAAAGTTGTCAATTAAAAAGGTGGTAATCTGGGTTGCGACTATGTCGCAAAGGGTTAAAGTACTTTGTAGCAAATTAGTAATTTGTATTAAAATTACTAAAACTTACACAAATTGAGATTTATGTACTTCGAAAGAATATTCCTGGAAACAAAAGTCTGCAAAACAGATTGGTCATATAAGTAAGAATCAAACCAAAGGGCCTATGACAAAGCCACCGAACGCGTCCTCGGGTTGCGGATAGGGGGTCCCTGTACCAAGGGCATCTGTTGAATATGGTTACAAAAATAAATAGGCAGTCGCGGACAATTATCCAGAGGTGGTCCCGAAGGAATTAAACCCCAAGCGGAGGTGTGAAAACCGTGCCGAAAGCTGAATGGCACCTGGGTGAGGTGTCTAGAACGGTGACTCTGGGATACCGGGCGGACTCTCAGAGTATGCAGCCTTATCCTTGCATGCGGGGCTCTACAAGGATGGACGAACCCCTTTCCCTAGCTTCTCGTGAGAACAGCAATGACAACACAAAACATAGTTGTAGTAAGTGCGGTTCAAAACAACAGAACGCGCAGGGCTCCCGACAATGGGTCGGCCAACAATGCCGACCAATCTAGAGCTCGGGGAACCAATGAAAATGGATTTAATGCGATGGATCGGCGGGATCTCGCGACCTTTGGGTGGACGGAGTGACTGAATCACGACTTGCTAGAGTGCTACGATGCGAGTGTGACCCCTGAACGGGGTTACATGGCACGGCTGCATGCTCTGTGGTGCGAGAAACACCCGGAGCTATCGCACTTTTCGCAGCAACGTCTGCAAAATCATGCTGAACTATTCCGAAAAAGGGGCTATGTAAGCAGAACGCCTACTCTACCACAGCTAGAACAAGCCGGCAACAAAGACAGAGAGGCGACACTAAAACCAACCGCGGGCAGGCCTCCAATAGAGGAAAAGCGATGCTTCATGACCTGGAGGAACATCAACACCAAGGTTTCTCTCAAGCCTAAAGATCTGGCTGAAATGGATGACGAGCTTCGTGGACATTTTCCGGAGAATCCGACCTCTGGGCTATCAATTATTGTGTGTATAATGCAGCGAGAGCTTTGGCCGATGCGAACCGTAAAACAAAACCAACGGTTGATCATAAGACCAAAAGACGAATGCATCAACGTGCCATAAAGATAAGCTGGGCAAGACAGTACGCGTCCCGCATTTAGTGTGTGATTGACTACATCACATCTAACAGGAATTTAACCACCAAGGTTCGAAAGTTCGCGCGTGAACTTCGGACCCGTTATCACACACTTAAGAAGTCAACGCTGCTGACCATCAGGCAGCGTATTGTTGAGAGAATACGGTTACTATCTGACGCTAAGAGAAGTCTAGAGCGGGGGGAGAGGTGGGTCAGAGAAAACCAACAGTTTCTCTCTGACCCATCTGGACTCTTCAAAGACCCTCCAGTTACTGTCGAACACCCACCCAAACCGGAAGAGGTCGAAGTATTTTGGAGAGAAGTCTACGAAGTGCAGCATAGACTGGACGGAGACTCAGAAAATATAAATAGCTTCAAAGAGCTATGTGATGCCCTCATAACACCTGATAAAGAATGCCCATCCATTACTTCCGAGGAAGTGAAAAAAATATGAAGAGGGATGAAGAACTATTCCGCACCGGGACCAGATTGTATCAAAACCTTCTGGTGGAAGAAGTTTTCTTCAACCCATCAGCATTTGGCCCGTATTTTCACCTCATATTTAAAGTCGGAAGAGCCGATTCCGGAGTGGTTGGTGGAAGGGCGCACAATACTCCTGCCGAAAATAGGCAACTCAGCTGACCCGAAGAATTACAGGCCAATCACTTGTCTGAACACACTTTATAAGATATTCACAGCTATCCTAAATGATAGAATTGTTCGGGCAATTGAACCTGTGTGGCAAGAAATGTATGAACAACTAGGCTCAAAGAAAGGCGTAGCGGGATGTCGGGAGAACCTGCGCATCGATAGATGTGTCTGCAAAGATGCAGCATTATACCAGCGTGACCTTTCGATGGCCTGGATTGATTATCGGAAAGCTTTCGATTCGACCTCCCATAGACTTATCATCTTTCTTTTGGAGATTTTAAAGGTTTATCCGAAAATAGTTAGGTGCATAGAGAGATTGACGCCGCTTTGGAAAACCAGATTTTTCTATCTCATCTGGAAAAAATCGTGTGACAACTAACAAGATCACCTTTCAGAGAGGTGTCTTTCAGGGCGACACCATGAGCCCACTCCACTTTTTCCTTACATTGTTGCCACTATCTCTAGCACCTCGCTATTCCGAAGGGTACTTGTGCGGCGAACCTGTAGATCGAAAGTACAAGGTCACTCATGTATTTTACATGGACGATCTTAAGATCTATGCTAAAAACAGAGAGCAACTATATCTAGCTCTAGGGATTGTCGAACGATATACTAAGGAAATTGGAATGGAATTTGGGTTAGACAAATGCGCCAAGGTTTATTTGAGCGAGGAAAACTTAATGGCATCCCTGAAGATCCTGAGCTCGTTGATAGAAGCTCTATACGACACCTTTGCGCTGGAGAGACTTATACATACCTGGGCGTGCCATAGAGCCGCATTCAGTATGTGACGTCTATAAAGGATACTCTCCGAAGCAGATACAAACGTCCCATCCGACAGATTTGGTCTTCCGAACTGTCGGCGAGAAACAAAGTATCTGCAACGAACATGCTTGCCGTCCCGGTACTACTCTATTCATTTGGAGTAGTTCCATGGACGAAGAACGAGCTCAGATCTCTTGATATCGGGACAAGAAAGGTTATGCACATGAACAAAAGCATGCGTCTTAAGTCTTCCGTTCCGCGACTGTACATCTCATGCCGTGAAGGGGGTCGCGGAATATTGAGTCTTGAATGTCTTCACCACAGGATTATTCTGGGTGCAGCACATAGAGTTGCAAATGGAAGAGACCCTCTTCTTAAAATGG
>NC_046663.1:73395496-73400685 GCF_010883055.1 Belonocnema kinseyi
AATTATAGGGGAGACAAGGAAGAATAAAGTTTTCAAGAATAAATTAGTTACTAGCAAGAATAGAGCATTCCCTAATCTTGGATCCAAATTTCCTTTCGCATGTGGTTAACCCTAATTTTGATGAAGCCCTTCGTAATTTTCTGTTTAATGACATGTGGCAAGCCCTAATTTTGATTGAATGAGGTTAGAGTTTGGCGCATGCTATATTAATTACGGTTTATCACAAAATAATTTCCTGTCACTTGAATGAAAAGGCTTCTTCTGGGAAACGTGATGTTTGATTCGTTTAATTTTCTTACTTCTAAACATTTCTGTCAAAAAATCGAACTTTTAAAATTGGTTTTATTTTATAAGTTTCTCCAAATAAAATTGTTATAAATCAGTTTATATAAATATTAGAAGCGTGGCACAGCAAATCGAATCAACTCACATTTGGCCGATTTTCAGGAGAAAACAAAAGTTATTTACAATCTAATTTATAATTTAATTAAAATTTGAGAATTAGGTTTCTAGATTATAGGGTTCGGAACAATGTATTTCTTAATTTAGTTACGAAATAAAAATTTCATTTCTAGATTTTTAGTTGTTTAATGGAGGAGAAAAAAGTGTTATTAAAAAAATCAAATATACTTCTGAGATAATTGAAGGGGAAGTTTTTTGAGAAAATTAGCGTTTTCGATTATTTTTTGACAAAAAAGTAGAGTGCAAATCTGCGTTTTAATAGCTTAAATTGAAGGTAGAATCTTGTGCTTTAAGATGATAATATTTAAAAAATTGTTTCCAAGAAAGCGACTGTGAGCGCCAACGCACGCGAACGCGGTCTCAGCTGCAACCTCTTGAAACAAAACCATCGTCCTCTTGGCTGTTTTGTTTTGAAATACGTGAATATATGTTTTACACAAACAGATTTATTTGGCTGAAAGATTAGGCGAAGTTAGTCACATGAGGAAAACTTTTGGTGCAAAAGGATTCCTGTTGACACAAAAGAAAACCCTCTCAACCTTAAATTTAAGATGAATTTCCGTTCAGTCAAAAAACATCCTTTTGTCACGAGAGGAAATTTCTCTGAGTGGCTCAAGATAGGCGGCAGGAATTTAAAAATATATAATCATCTTAAAGTACAAGCTTAAATCTGTCTTTTCAGCTCATTTAGAACTCTCTTGAACATCCACTTTGCGTCGTACTCTCTAAATATGAATCAGTGAAAAATTCACTTATTGAAATAGTAGTTAGACATTTTACTGATCAATAAGTGATTTCGGACTTATTTACTAATTAGTTCAGTAACACCAAAGTAAATCATGTGAAGCATAACCTCAAAATTTATAAGTTAAGCGTTATTATTATTATGTAGCAAGAAGAATTCCTCAATGAAATACACTTTTTAATTTTTGGGCTGTAAGCTTGTTGAATTAACTGCGGGATAAATATACTCTAACTCGTATAGAAAGTACTTACTTAACGACTTTGAACATGACAGTCCAATCTGTTAATTAAAGTAATACGTGAGGTTGTTTTTCATTTAGAAGCATCGGAACTTTTCACCTTTTTGAATATTTAATCATATTTATGGGATTTAAGTTTTTAGTATGATTCTTTGGTGAATGTACTAAAATAATACTTTATTATGATTGCTAAATCGACATGGTGCAGTGCTGCCAACCCAAAAAAGTGGTTATTTCACTGAATCAATAAGTAACCTTTCACTAATTGTCAGTGACCCATTTCTAGATATTTGAATTAGTCAGATTTCACTGATTCAGATTTAGAGAGTACGTTGTGTTTTAAAAAATTGCCAAAAACGTGATTTTCCTCAATTTTCTGAAAATCTTTATGTGATCAAAATATTTTACATCCTGATTCGGACTCAGTGACCTAAAAGTACAATTAATATATTTTTTCGGGGGTTTCTGGAGTTTCTTTGGTATAATATAAAAAAAAAGTTATAAGAAAATTCTTTGGTGAGAATATTTATTTGAATTTTTTAGATTTTTCTACCTGCACCCAGAAAAATATTTTTCTGAATCAAAGAAACTTTTTTTGAATCAAAGAAATTCTAGTATTGATATACGGTAAAAGAAACATTTTTGTATTCTAAGAAATTTTTTTGTTCTTTTTTGTATTCCATTTAAAGAAATATTTCCTTAATTTAAACGGAAAATTTATGTAAAATTAAAGAAATATTTCATTCTTTCAAACTGAATATTTCTTTGAATTGAAGAAATATTTGATTGCTTCAAATACAAAATTACTTTAAATCAAAGAAATATAATTTTTTATTTAACCTTTACATTTCTTTAAATGAAATAACTGTTTTGGTTGAAAAAAAGAGAACAGGTCAGTTTAAAATGAATATACATTTGCTTTGAATGCAAAATTGAATTAAAAATATATTAGTTTTCTCATGAAGAAAATAATTCCATTCAATTTAAACCTGTAACAATTCTAATTAAATACAAGGAAACATTTTTCGTTTTTCTACGCCTGAGAATATTTTTTCAATAATCGGATTCGACAACTTGAGTTTCAAGAAACTTGCGTGGTCTATTTGTTTACCCGCGGAAAGAGTTTATTTCAATATTTTTCGATTTTAAATTAATTTTATTATTTCCTAATTTACAATTCTTCATGAAAATTTAAGGTAAAAAGATAAATTGTGACGAAATTGTGCACAGAAGCAATAAAAATTTACATAAAAGCGAGGTTAGGTCGTGCAAATCCCTACGATGCAAGGATCTCACGCACTTTTTTATCACACATTTCAGCGATTTAAATTATTAACAAAAGCCGTCCGCCTCCGCGTCTTCGCAAAAACTTGACAACACGTGTTCCGAAAGATGCGGTAACGTACAATAATCAAAGTGATTTGCTCTGCGCAACCTCGTGGTACATTGGTAATGTGGATTAAGAAAATCTTTCTTGGATTCAAAGAAATAATTTGCTTATTTCAAATTTTACTGACTCTAATAAGTAATCCCGGTAAGAAGAGAAGAATAGAGAAAAATTAATATTTTCAGATTTAAACGAAAGAATGTGCATTTTTTAATTTTTCTTGAATGTGCTAATTTTCCATCGGAAAAAGTGCCCAACGAAAGAATAGTTTTATCTTCGAAACCAGTTCTATTTTATTTCCTTAACGATTGACACTTTTGTGTTGTATTCCATGCGGGCGAATATATTTTCCACTTATTTAGTCCTATTAATCCGATCAGTAGACACACCCCTCATGGTTATTTTTAATTCCATACTTACATGCTTTATTTTCGATTATTTTAATTCCTTCTAATCTATCCAAAAAATATGTGCACGTGCATAGTTTCTTTTTTTTTTGTGAAATATAAGTTTTGAAGTTTCAATTTTTTGTCTGCCATAACGGTGAAGTAATTTTAATGATAATATTTCACATTGTTTAAGCAATTTATAGATTTAATAATATAATAAATAATAATAAATTCATTTCATAACGTTGTCTAAGGTAAAATACATTAATTTATCTTTAAACAGAATTGTAAAAATATTCTTTGGCAATACTACAAATTATTTCTATTAAAATAATTATTTTATATTTATAACTGATCGATTAAAAGTCTAGGTTCTTCGTCTTCAAACTGACATTATTCTCTGTCCTTCTATTCTTTCTTTTGCACTCCTTTTTTTAATTCCTCTCAATACGCTTCCATTTCATTTTTCTAAGTCGATTAAAAAGAATAGATTTTGCTTTTTTTCTACTCCCTGGTGGAACTTTCGACGGAGGAAATTTCACGTATCAATGGGAATTCAGATCTTGAATTCTTCTAAATTCTTCTCTTCTTGCCGGGATTATTTCTTTCATTGTTCCCAGTAACTTTTTCGAATCAAGAGAATTTTGTTTTAAAGAAAACAAATAATTTTTTTAAACAGAGAAGGTATTAGATTTGTGTAAAAATTGCCCCCCCCCCCCAGTTGTTGTGAAATGTCCACGTTTTTAGACCAACTGAATCCGAAAAACAGGTTTTTACTAATGTGTGCCTGTATGTCTGTCTACCTGTATGTATGTCTGTCTGCCTGTGAACACGATTCTTTTGTAAAAATTAATCTATCAGATTGCCCTTTGGCACACTCGTTTAGTGTCCTAAACTAAAGGTCAAGTTCGTTAGCCAGCCATTTTGGATACAGTGAAACCTCGATAATTCGAACCTCTATAATTCGAACTTTTTTTTGGCCCCGGCTGATGTTAATATTTCTCGATAATTCGAAGTTTGATAATGCGAATTTCTCGATAATTCGAAGAAAATTGTGTGCCCCGCCGTAATGATAACCTCCATAATTCGAAGTACAGCCTGTCAAAATGTTCACGTTTGATTATGATTTTTTTGGCATTATAATATTAACTGGAAAAACATTTTCACACTGCCCGCCTCGACTGTATTCTAAGGGAAATTCATAATACGTTCTATGGGACGTATAATAAACGTATAAACGAATTATGTGCGTTTATACTCTTATGTTCGATAATTTGAATTTTCCATAATTCGAAATTTTTCGGTCCCGGAGCACTTCAAATTATCGAGGTTTCACTGTATTCAAAAAGTCGAACAATTTATCCTAATGACTTTTTTTTTAAATCTAAAATTACCAGAGTTATAGCATTTACAAAATTCCAAAAAACACACGAAAATCAACATTTTATGCCAAATAACGCACGTTATAAAAAAAGTCAAGAAAGGAAAATGTTGCTTTTTGAATGCCCTATAAGATTATCACAACAACTTTTTGAATTTTTTTGAAAAATCAAAAATTCTAATTTTGACAGCATACAAAATAATGAAAAATCAAAAAATGACAATTTTCGACCAAATTGTGCAAAATGCGGTAAAAGATGAATACACGAAAATTGTGCATTCGAAAAGGTCTAAACAATTTTTATCAACCACTTTTTGATAGGATGTGTAGTTTTTGCTTTAATCATGAAAAACGTCATTAACAGTAAAAAAAATGTGCCCGCTGCGTGGGCACATTCTTATCACAACTTTTGTCTTTTGATTTCTTTTTCGTCTCGTGTGTGGGGTTTCAAAATATATAATTTCTTATGTTTTAAAGCTATTTTTTATGATTAAAACTAAAAACAGAACTATCAAAAAATCATTCATGACAAATAAATCATTTTTACATTCTCATCAGAGAAGGTATTAGATTTGTATAAAACTTGA
>NC_046663.1:73400716-73410228 GCF_010883055.1 Belonocnema kinseyi
CCCCCCCCCCCCCTCTAGTATTTGTCAAAAGGTCCACGTTTGGAGACGCCCTGAATCCGAAAACAGGTTTTTACAAATGTGTCTATCTGTATATCTATCTGTCTGTCTTTATGTCTGTCTGTCTTTGAGCACGATAACTTTTGAAAAAATTAATCTATTACATTGGCTTTTGGTATACTCTTTTAGTGTCCTAAACTAAAGGTCAAGTTCATTAGCCAGCCATTTTAGATGAAAATTAAAAAAGTGAGCGCCTTTTGAATATTTTCGACACCATTTTTTCAAAATTGAAGAATTCTCTACCAATGCAAGTTACGAATTAGAATAATATACATTTATGGGAATGATATAAAATTTCAAGGATAAACTCGAGTGCGAAGCACGAGATACGTGATGAGAATGTGTTCGTTAAAGCCGAAGGAGCTTTAACAAAAGAGAATTCACAATCACCAAATTACTGTTGTCGATATTTTCACCTTTAGTTTTAAAGAGTCTATGCAGAAAGATCGAGAGCGTAGACCGAGGTAAATACATTATCGAGCGCGAAGCGCGAGGTGAATGCATTATCGAGCGCGAATCGCGAGAACCAACAGTCGCTCGCCCTAGGCGCGCTCAAATTTACGAATCATTTCCGATAAAAAATGTGTTGATTCGTTTTGTTGTGACAACATTCACTTAAAGGATTAAGAGAAAAGTTTGCTTGTCAAGAACTTTTTTGACGAGATAATATAATGGAGAATATAATATTTGTTCTGGAGACCGTAATGATAATTTTATTTCTATAATTTCATTGCAAGACTTTAGTTTTGTTTCTGAAATGAAACTTGATTATGAGAAGACTTAAATTATATGATAAACTCAGAAAAACATGTTTAGCATTCAACAAAATCGTTCAGAAGACCAAAGTTTTTGCTTCATTCGTTCTATTTCATTCGCCAAATATTTAAGATAAATTGAACAAAACTGTTGATAAAATAAGCCACATATTAATAACCGAAAATGTTTGTTCGGTCCACCTAATATTTTGACGCATAAATTAGATATATGAAATAGCACTAATAACTGTATCTTATGGTTTGGAATCAAAAACATTTCGGTCAATTAATTGTTTTCAAAACTTTTTTGACTAGGGTAAAGTAGGAGTCCCGCATCATTTTATATAATGATCCCATATTATAAAATTAAGATATGATATAATAATAAATAAAGAATAAAATATATTTTGAAAACAAATGTCTATATTGTATAACTTTTTCATATAATAAAAAACAATGATTTAATCATTTGATTCTTTGTAAAAAGCTGTATTTCGTTGGTCTTTCCTCACCCGAAACCGACTTATGTTTCTTGTGAAATAGAAATATCTCAGGATGTATTGTGATGGTTGTAGTAGTATATATGACTTCTTATTCGTTGACAATGTGGTAGGCCAAGCAGAAATCTGGTGGCTCCATACCCTGTAACAGTGAAGCCCCAGCTATGTTCTAAATCTAATCTATTTTGTACTTGGATTAAGTTTATAATTACTTGACAGAATGCTTTATCTACCAGTAGATCAAATTTGTATGCTGTATTTATTTCAATTATGTTTTAAACTTTATATTACTCACAGCGAATATTCCATTCTTTATAGTTGTCAATATTATTTTTTGCATAATATTTCTTTTACAAAGTACATTTGTAAGATTTGAATTTATAGCACAATTTCTCCAATGAAATAGATTGTTTGATAAAAAGGAGAGTTTAAATGATTAAGGAATAACAATGTTATTTGCAATGTCGTTTTTTCCCCCGCCGCATAGTCCTGCCTCGGTATACCCTACTTCCGCCATATGTTCATGAAATTGAGCCGAAATTTTCGAACAGGCCTAACAATTTTATAAAACATATAGCGATCATGCGTTATATAAATTATCTTCAATTTCAGGGTGGCCATTTTAATCAAAGAAAAATATTTCCAGTCATTTGCCAGTTCGCAACCATTTTTCACGGTCAATTAAATAAAAAAATCCGAACACTAAAGCTATAAATGTTTCCATATGAAGTAATAAAAACTGAGCTGCAAATAATGTTAAATTAGAAAATTAGACGTTTATTTATTTTCATTAAAAATAGTTTTAAAATCCTCAAAATTTCAAATTAGTTTTGAAATTTTTTCAGAACTTCTGAACATTTTTGAAAATTACTTGAATTTTTTCTAAAATCTTCCGTACATTTTTTTAAATTCTCCAAAATAAAAAATATTTCCTTAAAATATTCTCGATTCATTTTTTACAATTTTTGGAATTTTTAAAAATATTTTCTGAAAATTATTTTTTCAAAATAAAAAAATATTATTTTCAATTTTGCTAGGAATCTTAAGAGAATGTTTTTTATTCTTTTGAAGCCTTTCATAATTCTTTAAAATCTTTAAAAGTTTTTGTTCGAAATCTACAGAAAACTACATTTTGTTTTAAATTAGGCTATCCAGGGCTGTTTGCGCAGAATTTACGGTATGAATAATCGGATTTTGTTGGTTTACGTACACTCCACTTGAATTATTTGAAATAATTTCAAATTTTATATTAATTTTGAATCTTTTTAGAACTTCAAAATATCTATTAAACTTTCACTCGAATTTATCAATATTTATTTATGCAAGAAAATTCAACAATTTTACTTACAAATTAAAATTTTTCAAATAGAAGAATTGAAAATTGAAACGTTAAAACTTTATTTTTCACTTAGTTTTGAATATTTGTTTTCTAATTTTTTATTTGAAACGAACAGTCAAATATTTATAAATATTAAGCACTCGATCTTTTTCCTAACTAAAAATGTCAAATCCTTAAATTTCAGACTGAGTCAATATCTGAAATTTAATACATTTGAATATGATAAATAATAATAAATAAATAAACATAAATTAATTAATAATAATTATGAACATATTATTTTGAAGATATTTTAAAGTTTAAAGTAGTTTATAAAGTTTCAACCGGGCGTTCACATTTGTTTAACTAAGATATGAAAATCCTTACATTTTCAACTGATTCTAAATCGTCTTTTAGAATCAATTTTATTATTATTAACTTGTTAACCCTTCATGTAGAGTTCAATTTTAAAAATCATTGTAATTCATATTGACAGTTGATCAACTAAAAAAAATTTTATCCGAAATTTTTGATTTTTAAATCTTTAAAACGGTATTTTTGAAATGAAAGAATTTAAGAATAGGGTAAACAGGGGTATTGCCGACACTCTTCGAGTGAACGATACTGTGCAATGAAAATGCGTTTATTAGAATTTCAAAGATATAAAATCGATACTTGTAAATGAATAAATATCCTATAATCTATGTAATTTGTATTTCAATATTTATTCAGTACAAAATTACTGAATTTATGTTAATTAAATGACATTTTTGTTGCCACCTACTAGAGGACATGTTGATACTATAAAAATTAGTCATGTCGTTAATTTGAAAGTCCCCTGAAAGTTATAAGAAAAGGTATTTCTTATTTTATAGTACTTTCAGAGGTTAGATGATTATATTTAGCAATATAATTCAATCAATATTAGTCTCAAATTTAAGTAGATTTGATATTAGAAGGAAGTTTTTAGGATATAATACGCATTTTTTATTGATGTACGTGTTGCTATGATTGCTATTTGCTTTCCTTATTTCTATGCCATCGCCATTCAAGAGCTTTTAATGTTCAATATCTTTTTAATTGATTTTGGATTTCCGAACCTCAAAAATCAATCAACGACACCCCCGAATGAATTTGACAAATTCGTGAACTGATGAAATAAACATAACCACACAATATCGAAGGTATTCCTTTTCGTCAAAAAACTTAGTCTTTTCTTTTTAAAAACCCCATAATTATACACAACGATGTTCCTTATTATCTAAAGAAACTAAATTGCATAATATTTCTTACAAATAAATTTGTAATTTCTTTTAAAATCAAAATCAATAGTGGTGTCGTTCACTGAATGTAGGGTGTCATTCACTGGAAATATGGTGTCGTTCACTGAATTTGAATAAATTATTTTTAAATAAGTATAACAATAGTTTGGCAAAAAATAATTATATTACTGAGTACTGTCTGAAAACGGAAAAAATCTGCCCTTTTAGATGAATTCATCTTCTTCACCAAAAAATAAGCATATAAATTAATATTCTCCTTTTTCTAAACATTTTTTTTAAGGTGTCGGTAATACCCATGTTTAGCCCATAACTTTTAAAATCAAACTTCAACCGATTTTTTTTTCTAAAAATTTGTCAAATTCCCGGTCTAAAAATAAATTTACTGTCATTTCCCAGTTTTTCCCGATCTCATAAAATTCTCGGTCATTTCCCGGTCTTCAACGGTTTTGTGGCCCATCGGCCACCCTACATTTTTGAAAAGAAGTCTTTTTATTTAAATTCTTGAAAAAGAATTAATTTTAATATTAGCAATTTTAGAAATGTATAATTTTTTTCATTTTTATTTTTTCCTTTTTGGAAAATGTATTAATCTAAATAGATTGGTTCATAATCAAACACAAATATATGTAACGAAAACCCGAACGAAAGTCCTCACTTCTTGTGACTAAATTCTTTGAAATTCATTGAAATATTATAAAATCCCGCGAAATTTTATGAAATCTGATTTTTCCTGAAATCCTGAAAAATGTATTAAAGTACCTTTAGAGCTTTGGAAATCCCTTAAAATCATCGAAATGCTCGGAAACCTTATAAGATTTCTTGGAATCTTTTAGAATAGCTGAAAACCTTATGTAGGTTCAGTAAAATCATTCTCTACCGTCCCAAATTATAGGAAATTCTTTACAGAAGCATAAAAACTTGTTCAAATCGCTCATTAAAATTCACTTCCAAAAATGTTTTAGTTTCTTAAAAATTAGTCTTTGAATCTTTTAAAATGCCATAAAGTATTTCAAATCTTATTAGTTTACTGAAATCAATTTAAAATTCTTTAAAATCTTTTAAAATACCCTAAAATATTTCAAATACTTTAAAAACTCTTTAAATTTATTAAAAGTTGAAAATTCCTTGGTATTCGTTGAAACCCGTCTAAAAAATATAAATGCTATGAAATCTATCGAAATCCTGTAAAATATTTTAAAGCCTGAACTCTGGTGTTACTAAACTGATTAGTGAATAATTCCAAAATCACTGATCAATGAGTGAAATGTCTAACTACTATTTAAATCAGTGAACTTTTCACTCATTCATACTTACAGAGTAACAGCTCTGATTATTCTTGAAACTTACTTGAAGTGTTCCTTACAAAGTCTCCTTACTTTTAGATTCTAGTTTTTCAAAATTCTTTACTATTGCTGATTTCCAGATTAGCCTTTGTTCTGCGGCCACTTTGTTAATTACAAAGTTTGAAGAATTTCTGAAACTTTTAACTCTGCCCTACCCTCATGAACCATTGCATCGTAATGACGAAAAAAAAATGCATGAACGTAAGAATACGGCGTGTATATCCTCGTTGAACCTATTGAACGAGGATGAAATGACGAAAGAAAATCGATATGCATGATTCACGCACACAATGAGTGGTGGTGGGGCACTGTGGAAAGAGGGGTGAAGGTAAGGGATAGGGGGTGGGGGTTGTTTCTCCCTCGTTCCATGCCCCAATACCCCATGGTTCGGGTAAAGGGGACTACTGAGCGCGTATGTGACTATATATGCGTGCCTTCGCCCATACATGCGTGCCATAGGCACAACGCGCTTCAAGTAATTCTATACAAGCGCACAGGAGGGGTATTATACTACAATGCTAACCCCCTCGGTCACTCGATCAGTCGTGTCCCAAGTTCCATACAGTTATAAACCGAGCCATAAACACGCATTCGCCGTGAAGAGCATAAACAAGATACGAGTGTCGTTATTCGGTGCTCATCACTCCTTATCATCGAATATAGGCAACCCACCATACATGCATATTCAAATCAACCCTTATCTTCGCGCCTCGATATTCGATTCATGAATGAACGCCCGTGACCTATACGCGAGAACATAACGTAAAACGTTGTACGCCGCGTTTTTTCAATGTTTGCTATATTTATTACGAGTTGTCAGAGACACGGAAGTAAAAGAAGTCAATTTGTTATATATTTATGCGGAAGTAGGAAAAGTTTCGACGGGAAGTTCAAGTGCTGGAGGTGAAGTAATGAAGTGAGAAGTTATGTGGATGTACAGCATTTTTATATGAATATTATGAGTTTTTGTGTGATCGTCGGTTCCTTCATTTTTATGTATATTTGATATAGAAATGGGGTTCATGCTCAGCTTTAAGGTTAGTCATTTTTATGGAGATTTTTAAGCAATGTGGAATAATGATGTCGAATTGAGAACGAAGTTGAACTTTGATAAGGCTCATTGGATTTCTATGCAACTTGATAATTCAAAACAAATAGTTTGTTAATGTAATATTGTATTTTCATCATCGGAATCATTATTATTGATTTGTGAATTAATGCTCTCCCTATGTATACAGACGCGGAAGTAAAATTGGTCTATTAATCCGGAAGTAATAGAAAAAGTTTGTAACAGAAGTTTTAAGTGCACGGAGAAAACGATATCGCATGAATCGCAATATATACAGTAATTTCTGCGCTATATACCGTAATTATCGAATTATAATAGTGTAAAATCGTGATACCGTACATTCCAAGATTTTACATTATATTATTATGTTATTATACTATATGTACACTGTTAGAAAAATCTCTGCGAGGTTTAATATACATGTGTGTGAAGAAAATATGCATTACCGCTACTGAAATGTAACATACATTGGTGTAGTGAATTTAACATACATTTGTATTAAATTTAATATACAGGTCAGTATAGCAATGTGCGTGAAAACTCAACTAGCTTTAATTACTTTAAATCTTGTCAAATATTCTCAATTAAATTAATAATCTAGAATTTGTTGACTGAATTGTTATTTATTATGAAAGTGCAATGTACGGGTAAAACTTTTTCCTGATTTCGCTCTAAATGGTCAAGATTTAAGGTAAAGACAGTTAATTGTAGGTTAACATGAATGTATATGAAATTTATTATAGTCGCCCTTAATGGCGATTTCATATGCTTGATATATTAATTTTAATACAGATGGGTATATTAAATTTAATATTATTTTTAACAGTGTACGAGAGTTCTAGTAGTGGTCAAGCGATGTTAGTGCATTATAATATCATACAAAGCGCTGGAACTTGCTTGTACGTTATCATGTTGCGCTTTATTTCAATATATAGTAAAGGTTTTGCGATATCATTGTGCGATATATTTTTCTCCATGTGGAAACGGAGATGAATATAAAGTGAGTTTTTTGGCTAATTTATCTTTTATGGACTTAACGTTACCAGTTTTAATCTGAATTTACTATCTGTTGGAGAATTCTTGAAAAGTCCAGCACTTTAAACTACAAACCTAATTTGAATTTCAGGTACTGGTAACTAAAGTGATTTTCATGCACTTTTAACTGAAAATTAATTTCTGAACCTTCTTTTTATCTTTTGTAAACTTTAAAAATAGTATTTTCAATATAATTTCGTAATAAACAAAATAATAATGCAAATATAATAAAAAAAACTCGATCTACATGTATTTAATTTTCAGATTCTAACCCGAATTTAAGATAAGTAATTTCCCTACAAAGTTAAAAAACTTGATCAAGGGGAAATTGAAGGTGAATTATAACAATTTTTTACCTGCAATTCATTATTGAAGTGGAAGTTAATACAAGGACATTCTTGAGTGATCATTTTTGAATTTTAATACATACTGCATGTGAAATTTAATATGCGGGATTGGCAAAAAGTTCCAATTCATGTGTAATAAAATTCAGTCCGATTTTTTTAACAATTATTTTTCGAACTTGTATTTAATTAATTTGTATATGAGGAGTATGAGCGAACAAAACACCGTAAATTCAATTTCTGGAAAAAATGAGTGACGCATAGTCTATCCCATTAAAATCTCGCTTCAAGGAGTGTGTAACCTTATAAAGATTTACATGAAAATTAGATTTTGTACTTAAGTGTTCAATATGTTTTAAAAACTGCATAAATCCAAGCATATAGGTGCAATAATTCAGTAATATTCGATAACAAGTTTTGGATGGTTTCCTCTTTATGGTACTATTTGAATTTTTCTTCTATAATCTCTGATATCTTTGAGATACAGCATTTTTCTAATTATTGGGAAATTATATTGAATGTGGATTTAACAAATTTTTTTCGCTTTTTTGTTTTGTTTTCCGGTTTTACATATTATGTGGAATATGATAAACAAAAACAAGTCTTCTAAAGTTGCAGATTTTTTATAAAAATTTTATTTTTTATTGATGTATAGAGTGCATTTGAAAATATTATTGTTCAACTTCACAAAAACTGTTAAAACGCAAAGCGGTTTCGGTTGAAAGTGCACGCATTGCATGCAGCCACGTTTCCCTGAAGTAATTATGACAATGATTAGCCATGAAATCGTTACATTATTGGAAGTTCGTTGTTCAATGATTACGTAACTCAGAACAATGTGCCTTAAATAAAATGGGATCATGATATGCCTTTATGAACACTTGAAAAAAAGTTCTACATAAACTGATACAAAATAAGTAATATATTTTAGCTTTATATTCGAATAGACATGAAAAAATCTTTTAAAACACGGAGGTAATAAAAATTAAATAAAATCGGTTTGAATAAAGAACTCTTATATACACATTTCTGAATATTTTGCCATGAAATAAAAGTTTCAACCCGAGAAAAAATGTTAGTGTCGGGAGAGATTGGTATTCTTTCATACAATTATTTATCAAGAAGTGGTTCTTTCATCTCTGTTTTTTAGAGCGTTTCGAACTGTCAAACCGGATTGACGACACTGCTGCAAAAAATACGAACACTTGCAGCCTTGTAATTACCATATCAGTTATTATACACTTGCACCAAGAAAAGAAGATGTGTTGAATTCTTATTCGATCGTAATTTAAATTTTACATGAAGTCCAAACTTTCGAAGTTACAAACGTTCAAAACATTTCTTTTCTCCGCTTAACAATTCAGTTAAAATTAAGAACGTAGTAATTTTACATATTATATTTATTATTATAATCATCATTATCATAAAACTTAAAATACTGAAAAAGACATCAGGTAGTTGAGATAGCTATTTTTTGTACATTCTATATAAATATATAAATATAAAATGCTCTATATAAAGAGCATTTCTGTTCTAAATAAAATAATATTTAAAAAGGGCTAAAAATATTAGGAAAAAAAAAGAAAAATGCAGCTACTACAATAAACTTTGAACATCTGTGCAGTGAAAGGCGGAGATTTGAACGCGGTTAGTTTTGCATGGGTTGCGAAAAAGTACAGGTATATATGGGACAATGGGGATTTCGATGCGCGGCTGCGAATAGCTGTCGGATTCACCACAGTCGTCTTTAGCATTTACTCTACCCAATTGTTTGTTTCTATTTTTTAAAAGGTTTTTCGTTTTTTTTT
>NC_046663.1:73410328-73419064 GCF_010883055.1 Belonocnema kinseyi
AGCCCTCGACGCCTATTTAATTAAGTTTTTAATAATAATTTAGTTTCTGCTTTCTAGGTGCCTTCTAGATTTCTTTCTGACTTTTTACGTAGTCTGTAACGTTGGAAAATAAAACGAGAAAACGATGCCAGGTTGCGGTCACCTGGGTCTGGTTCTGAAATAAGATATGCCTGAGACTTAAAGTAAACAAATAGTGTATGTCGCATTTCTATTGAGTACCGGTATATGTGCATCTAGCTCTTGATAACTGATCGTAGATTTTCAATTATTACACAACAAAAAGCAACAGAAAATTAAAGTATTAGGAAGGTTCGTGTGAAGGTGAAAGAAAATGACTCTTCAACAATATTTGTACACTGTACTGCTCCAAGTTGTGAATAGACCTGCAACCTGGAACCCTACTGCGCATGAACCCGATGCAGACTAGTATTGAATGGAAGCGTCGAAAATTGCACTATTATCCATTTAGTTACCTTTAATTGGAAACACAGTGCAAACAATAAAATATTAATTTTCAAATGATCACTCGAAAATTCTATATATATTCTACATATAAGCGTGTTTTTAATTTCTTCATGGAAATCAAGAAATTAGCCCATTGAAGGAATTTTTGAAGTATAGTTCAAGCTCAATAATTTAATAGTCATCATATTTTGAATTTTTTTTATATACATTATTGTAGAAATTTAATTTTTTTATTCAAAATATTATCTTTCTTTAAAAACTAAAAAAAACTCTGTTTAAAGCGCTTCAATAGTTCATTCTTAGGAACATTTTTTTACTAATGGAATAAACAAATATTACTAAACGTACTACATTCATATGGAAACACAAATTTCATCCAGAAAAAAAAATGCTGAACTTACCGGTTTTTCAATTAAAATAGGGACATCATAAATTTTCTGTAAAGATTACTGCATTTTCTGCAGATTTAACATAATTTTCAGTAATTTCATTTTACGGATATTTTCTGTAATACTTATTAAACTTTTCTGTCAAGTTGACATCTTTAAACATCTTCAAAGTATCCGCAAAATCAAATAAATTTACCTATTTTAATTGAAAATCCCGAATCATCTTTTTCTGTTCTCCAAAAAAAATGTTTTTGTTTGTTATCTAGTTCTGTACTGTCACTTTCAACTTTTGCAGTTAGTCAACAATTTTAACTTTTCACTACCATTTTAGTCAAAAAGGTCTAATCAACGGGATAAATTTTCACTAAAGGAAATTAGTCTCTCTATTCTCACTAATTCAGAACCAGAGAGAATGTTAATGTGAGAAATACTTCAGAACCTTCTCTGTATAAAAGTCACCAACAAACCAAAAAATTTTTTTTAATCTTCCTGACATACAAAAGAGTTACAATGTTGTATTTATAAATGAAAGTTGAATTTCATTGCTAACTTAAATTGCAGAAATATTGTATTTTTCTCAATCGAAGAAAAAATCAGAATTACTATAAATACATATTTTTTACTTTCTCGAGACTTTTTGATCACTTTTTCAACAAATCAAAAAATAATTAAAGAACTAAAATTTTTAGTTTTTCAAGTTTTAACAGGTTCCAGACATTTTATTGGGTTGCAAACTTAGTATTATAAGCATATTCACTGCAACAATTGCAATAACTTTGCAACAACATTTTTTTTCATTTAACCACTTAAAAAAAATTATTATTAAAATTTGTATTTATCAATAAATAAACATGCTCCTATTTGACATGCACCCGACCGTTGATCGGGTTTGCAATTCGACTTTAATCATTATGGAAGGTTGTTTTATGTAATTGCCAAGTTTAAAAAATATTAGATTTAATATAAGATCTTCCTCTACCCGTGTAGAAATTCAAATGGGGAACTAGTCTGGATGTCGACCATTCGACCCAACATAAAGTCGGGGGCTAGTCGGGTCATCTGATTAGCCCCCGACCAGTAGCGCCACGGTAGATTAGTCGGGGGCTAATCAGATGCCCCGACTTATCCTAGTCGGGGCCTGATCAGGTACTAGTAGGGGTCATATGATAAATACATCCACGTGGAATATTAACCAAATTCCCCAAAATTTGTGGGACATTCCCTAAAAGTTTGTCAAAATGCTTATTATTCACGGAAATATCCATAAACCTTTTTGAAACTTATTAGTGCTCAAATTTACCCAAGATTTAATAGGGAACATATCCTACACTTAAAAATGCATAAATTTATGTAACTAAAATTCCCCAAAAATTTTTGGAATATTAAAAAAAAACTTCAGCTGGAACGCATCAGTGGAAGAGCTTCGCTCTGAACGATCCGCGATGTTGGTCGCGGTAGTCTCTGCTCCAGGTAATTATGCTTCGTTACGTGCTGACTGCTTTCTTAAACACTCGACGCGTCATTTCTGTTGCGCGAGAGGCGGCACGTCGCGCCCTTGCGGATTTTCTATAAAACTACCAGTCCAGAACTGCAAGACTCAAATGAAGGTGGTAGCGAAATCTGAATTGTACCGTGCTTACTAATTTACTACTGGTATACTGCTCTTCACTGATTAATCAAAAAAAAATTCTCTTTTCAATTTCAACTACCTGAAGGATTAGACTTTATTTACATATGGCAAGCCTTTCAGGTCAATTTAAAAATAAGCATCTGTACAAATTTAGAGTCTCATGACTTTCGGCGGACTTTTCACCTACATCTATATGTATCTTTTCCAATGTGGATTTTCTTAAAATTTCATACAGAGGTATTTATAAATGTTCCTAGAAATGCACAATTTTCTAAAAAATACTACAAAAAAATAAGATTACGTCTTTTTGAAGATTTTGATCGTTGTTTTTATAAAAAGTTGATTTTCGCACAAAATTATTAACTTAATAATTATTAAGTATATTTGAGATGAATTTAACATTAATAAACCTTTTCTCAAAAAAACGGTGTAAATTTATTGTTAAATATATTCTTAGTGTTTTAGAATTAAAAAATCATTAGTGAACAAAAAGGCCCGACTAGCTCTTGTCCAACCACCGACCAGGCCCTGACTGAAATTTTGACAACAAAAAGCCTAGCTAGTCCACGATTAGTCCCCGACTGGGTACTTTGTCCAAATTAATAATCCGAATAGCCCCTGATTAGTTCCCGACTTGTAATAGGGCCAAATGGGGTTATTTCCACACGGGTACTGACTGGCCTAGCAGCCTTTTTGGTATTCTCAAAAATCGAGACTAATATGTACAATCTGTTTTTTAACTGCAATGTTAAATGATATTAATGCATGCGCTCGTTTTTGAATGATATTTGTGATAATTCTTCCAAAATTAATCGAAATTTTGAAAAATAGGGAAAACAGGAAAAGGGAGATAAAAATTTCAAAAAGTAATTATAAGGGATTCTGAGAATAGGGGAAAAAGTGGGAAGCTTATATTATCAATATTGCAGGATTACAAACTACTAAATATTATAATTATTATAAATATTGTCATTATCTCGAAATAAAAATTAAGGGGGTTTGAAACGTAGACAGGACATTTTCAATAAACTTTGATTTCACTCGTCACATGGCCTTAACGTAAACATTTAAAATGTGACGTCACATATGGAAAATATAAATGTGAATTCAAATTTTTTGAAATGATTCAAAAGTGAAAGCTAGTAATTTCGTTATTCAGTCTTCATATCTCTTTCCCCATATTACCCTTTACCCCCTTTGTTAAAGAATTTATATTTTTTCTTAGGTTTTCAAGAAAATTTCCCTTTTCCTCGTTCTTTCGTTTCAATTGAAACTGAATCAATAGATCAATAGAAACCAATAAGAAAATCCAACTATTGATCCTTGAAATTTAAAGTCTACTATCTTCTATTATATGTTTGGTTCAGAATTCCATGGCTTATGCTTAAAAATTCTACTATTTGGTTGAAGATTTAACTATTCAGTTGAAAAGTCGTTTTTTAGTTAGACATTAATTTTCCTGACGGAAAATTAGATTTGTTATAAACTCATTTCACTACTTGAAGCTTTAACTATTTTGTTGAAATATTCGTCCTGTTTTGGTTAAAAGTTAAATTCTTAAATGGAAATTTAACTGTTTCATTATGGGTAGAAAATTGATAGATTTAAGTTGAAAACACAACATGTTTGGTTGAAAATTAAATCAATAAAAATATATTTATATTATTAGTTTAGGATTCATCTTTTTGGTTGACAATTGAACTACTTTGTGGAAAAATCTTTTTTTTGTGTTTGTGTTGAAAATCTATATTTTCAACTTGAAATTTAATTATTACATTTTTTGATGAAAATGAATACTTGTTAGCTTAAAATTTATCTATTTAGCTTAAAAATTCAATTGTTTTGTTGAAAATTTATCTTATTTTTTAGTTGAAAGTTCAACAGTTTAGTCGTTTAGTGGATACCTTTTTTCTCTTTTGGCTGAAAACTCTTTCCTGGTTAATAATTCAACTCTTGTTGAAAATTCGTGTTTTTGTTTTTAAAAGTCATCTCATTTCGTAGAAGTTTCATCTTTTTGGTTGAAAGTAAAACTGTTTGTTTGAAAATTAATTTTTCTTCATTAAAGATTTAATTATTTTCTTGAAAATTCACATATTTGGTCGAATTTAACTGTTTTTAATTTAAAATAAAAATATTTTGTTGTTGAAATATGACGTGTAAAATTTTCGTTGAAAATTCATCTTCTTGATTAAATTCGACTGTTTTTTTTTCATTTAAAATTAGATTTTTTATTGAAACATCTAATATTATATTTTACGTTGAGAATTAATCTTTTTCGATTGAAAATTCAACTATTTGGTTGGAAGTTGAACTTTTTTTCTAAAAAATGCTGTTTTTTAAGATTCATAATTTTAGTCGTAAACTTAATTAATTTCTTAAAAATTGAATCTTTTTGTTAAAAATCTACCTGTTTTGTTGAACATTTCTGTTTCTTTAAAGGAAAATCCGTCCTTTTGGATTGAAATCTCAACTGTCTGGTTGCAAATGAAATATATTTTGCCTTGAAATCTTAAGATTATCATCTTGAATTCAATATGGTATCTACAAATTAAATCTTCGATTTAAAAGAATTTATTCCTCTATATTTGTGAAAATTCACCCTCTATTTTCCCTGTTTTTAGGGCCTAGAATTTTGGGTTAAGGGGTTAAACGCGTTTTTCTCGAAACCACTTTTTCTTTAACTGGGCGGAAACATAACTCGAACAAATCCTCACCGATCGAAACAAAATGTTAAAAATAGATTAAAAATTGCTTTCTCAAGCGACGTACGTAGGATTTTTTTATATTGCATAGTTTTTTTACAAACAATTTCGTAACGATTTTTTCATAAAATTTTAAACTTTTTTTCAAGTCACCATGTCGCGCAAAATCATTATATCGTGGACGGAGAAATGCAGCGCAGCCGCCATTTTGTCATGAACGAATTTGAAAAAATTATTCTCTGTACCTTATTATTTATATTTGTATTATAAATCCCATTTTATAAAATTTCCATTGATCTCTTTACTGAGCAAAAAAATTCCCGAAATCTGCCTATTTTTTCGTGCTCTACAGTGCTTTAACCCCTTAAAAATATTACGTTTGTATGTTTTATTTTAGACGGTCATCAAATGGAATCGAAGAAAGAAATTGGTACTTAAAAGTGGAAAAGTCTTTGAAGCAGCGTAACGTAATTTTTGAACAGTCCCTTATTACGTGCGTCACTCCCAAACACTGCTTCTCATTCTGAAACTAATCTTGATGATTTTTTTCAAATGCAGATACTAAGATGTATCTTCTATGCGCAAATAATGAAGACGTATCAGAATGATAACAAAGTCAGCATAGAAATGTAAGGAAGCACGTAGCCTTGCAAAATGTCTCCAACACATAATAACAAAAGAAAATTAATACAAGGTTTTAGGCGGATGCACCTTCTGCTCGTTTCTTGTTCTCGACATCTTCGGCCACTAGATGGAGAAAAATAGGTGGTTGCAATTCGCACATAGAAGATATCTAGTAACCAGTGCATTATTACGCTCCAGGGCGTTTAAAGAAGGGAAGAAGGAGGTGGGGTCCCACTGATGGGGGGTTGGTGTAGGCTTACTTTAGACTGTGGTGTGGGATTACAGTACTTATATTCAAGTCTAATATTAAGTTACCATTTTGCTTTACGGCAAGTGAACAGACTGCCTGCATATAGGAAGCCACCCGAGCGCCTGCTAGGACAGTCTGGATCTGGTCTCTTCGTCTGGGCCCACCTCCTGCAATAAACTTATTAACTGCCACTCGTCGCCAAGTCCCCAACAAACAACCTGCTACCTGGTGCAAATACTTTCCAACCAAAATCCATTCGCGTCTTCGAGATATTCACCCTCGTACGTACTTATCAAGTAAACTTCTGTGCGTGTGTTCAAAATTGGTGAATTATTCATTGTTTCACGACTGCTGGATCCTGAAAACTGAAGGTAGGATGTGGAGTGAACCCGATTGAAAACTAGTAATTATTGAGAAGTTAAAAAACAATATTTCGTTTGCACTACTGACGGAGACAACCGCTGTGACAGCAAAGGAAAAAAAATAAAAGCGGCCGGTGTCGTGAAAACTGATATCGTCGATTGCCCAAGATGCTTGCGAAAGGAAGGCATATCAGGTAATAAAGTAATTCATGATCGAAGGACGATCAAGATTAGTTCCTTTCACATTTTCAAATAAGTCTCAATTCAATGTTTATTTATTTCTTCTCGTTATTAGCATCGAGAGTGAACATAAGAAGGCAGAGGTACTGACTTCTGTGTGTGCTGGGGTACAATCTACATCTCCTAGCACCATTTGAAATCAGTACTACTCCTCTTATATGTCTCCAAACCTCCAACATCTACCAAGGAAACTCGCGTATAGGAATTGGAATCGGAAGATAAAGAAGACCAAGCATCTTGAGTAGATTCTTTAATGATTCTCATGGAATTGTTTTCATTTTTCTCTCATTCTTCCAGTCTTGGATTTTTTGTGAATACACAACACCTCATAAAATCAGCAGGAATCATTTGCATCATATTTCATAAATGAGTGGATTCATAAATGAGTAGATTCATTCACACGAGTAGCTTAAAACTATGTCCTAACAATAATTATTATTATAGACTCTCCACGTATATAATTACAACATATTTATAATATATTTACGATCTACATAATATAGAACGATGCAGGTTTATAAATACAGAGACATCGTCGACCTGGTGTCTATAAACTTGTAACATTTGCAAGGAAGTACAAATTTAGTAATAAATAACTGCCTACTTTTCCGCACGTGGACTACGGCATTGACGCGAATGTCGAAGAGCGTCTATTTACAATTTCTCGAGATTCTCGACTCGAATCAAAAACAGCCTTAGTGAGCTTTGAAGCGTCACTATTTTATTATGGAAGTAGCTTTTGCCAGAAAATTGAAGAGGTGAAAATTCGCCATTTCATCTGGCACGAAATCTTCAATTTTAATCTCAAATTATGTTCGGCTTTGGTGCTGGAAGAACTTTCTCGGTTCAGCACCCAGAGAAAAATCATTTTTCGTCCCAATTGACGACAAGAATTTTGAAATTAACCAGAACGTTCGGGTATGATTGAACTCTAGTGTAGTCCAACATTCAGTAGTATTTTTTTTTAATAACGATACCTACTATTACAAAGTTAACTGGAACCTATCCTTTCAAAATTAGAATGGAAACACGAGTAGACTTCCTGCATTTTTAGGGTTTGAACCTCTGGCATGGACGGAGGCTTCAGGTTAAGTGGAGTCCTTGTTTCGACCTGTTTTCTGCAACCTTGTCCAGGTCTCGCCGAGGGCTTTGGCAAAGTGGTCATCGACTGTCGAAGAAAGATAAAATTAGAAGATGATCAAGACAAAGAGTAAGTTTTCCAAATGACGTGTATTAAAAATTAATTTAACTGTAACTTCTGACAAATACAACTCAATGAATTTTTTCCTCACAACGAAAAAGTCTGAATTTCTATATAAAATTTTAATTCAGTGAAAATTTTAAACACCCAAATTTGTTTAAAACATTGTTTTTCTTGCATTTTTTTAGATACTCTAGAATTGAAAAATACTTTCAAGAAGTCAGACTAAAAATCTAAAAATGTTTTTAAATTTAGAACATGTCAAAATTTGATAAAATTTAAATTGAACATTAACCAAGTTTGGCTGCTTTAAAATTAAAAAACTAACTTGGAATCAAACTTGCATCAGTTTAACTTCTTAAAAGTAAAAATTGCTTTCCCTGGCATTTGGAGAAAAAAAAACACACAATTTGGTCCTTCAAACCGGTTCTAAACGTACGACCAAGATATTTAAAGAGCTTCGAATGTCCATACGAAGAAAATGAAAGAAAATCGATTATTTAGGTATCTTACACTCGAACAAGTAGAAACATTTTTAAATATCCAGGGTGTTTACCCGATGGATTGTTTTAAATTCCCGGTCATTTCTGGGTTTTCTCCCGGTTAATTGTTAATTTTTCTTGGTCAATTTAAAAAATTTATGATTTCGAGAGGGAATTTTGGAAAAGAATAATAATTGTGAGTTGGAATATAAGAATTACAAATCTGATTTGGAACAGAAAATTTTGTGAATAATTGTGGGTCCGGATGCAATAAGGGCACATAAAATGGGCGAAGTCCCCTGGAGGCTTTAGAAAAAATTTTCGAATTTTAATTTTCAAAAGATATATATGGATGTAAAATTTGATTGCGCATCTTTTTTTCTTAAGACAA
>NC_046663.1:73419164-73461321 GCF_010883055.1 Belonocnema kinseyi
GAAAATTAAAATTCGAAATTTTTTTCTAAAGCCTCCAGGGGACTTCGTTTTCGCACGAAAAAATTTTATGTGCCCTTATTGCATCCGGACCCACAATTATAATTCTGACTTTGAAAAGGTGTTTTTAAAATTCCTTTTTCTAAATCAGAACCTAAATTGTTTTCCAATATTATTTCCAAAATATAATTCTTTTCAAGACTTCTCTATTTTAATTGTCAAAATCATAATTCTTTACAGGAATTTCCGTTGCACCTAAAAAAGTTCCGGTTCCAAGTCAAATTATAATAAATTATTTACGTTAACTCCCTCCTTTGAAGTAAAAACTATCATTCTTATCGAAATTCTCTGTTCAAGTGTCAAAATTATTATTCTTCACGGGAATGTCTTGTCCTGATTGTAAAAAATATATTTCTCTATCAAATTTTTTTTTCTGAAAGTCTATATTATGATTCTTTACGTAGATTCCCTGTCCTAAAGTGAAAATAATAATTTTTTATGGAAATTACCTCTTCCAAAGTGAAAATGATAATTCCTTACATAATTTTTAGAATATTTTGTTTTTACTACCTGTCCCCACTCAAAATTCTAAATTACAAAATTCTAAATTATCATTCTTTACTGAAATCCCCTTTACCAACTTAAAATTATATTTCTTTTAGAAAATTCCCTATTCAAGTGAGATATGATTTTTTCCAAATTCCCGATTCCAACTCAGAATGTGAGTAATAAAATACATTAAACCACTTTTAATTTTGTATGTTAGTATATTTGCGAGAAAACCCCCCGTCATTTATCGGTTTTTCCCATTTTCCGAGCAGGTAAACACCATGACACCATGATAAAAATCTAAAAAAATAATTTTTTTTCTTTAAATTTCAGCAAGACTTACCACTGAGACCAGCATCCTTGTCGTTGGAGGTCGCGTGAAAAACGGCGGCATATTCTTTCAATCCTAAAGATCTTTTAAAATGCTCGTCTATCGCCGGATCACTGACTACACCAGAACTTCTGATTCCAGTTCTTTGGCCCCTGGTTGCAGCAGATGGTGTTACGCTTGCCGTGGGCGTAACAGCAGTGTCCTCCATGGTCGTACCTAGAATTACAAAAAAGGTAATTAAAAAAAAAAACGATTAGAGTCAAATGCGATTCATTTCCAATGTGTATTTTGTAGGAAATGTTTACACTAAACTATCGCATGTTACTTCAGACATTTCATCCTGATTATAAACCCAAAAAATTTGAAGGGTGTGAAAAACTCGAGGAAAAACTTCCCCTTCTCTTTATTTTCTTAGATTTGGGGCATTTTTTTAAAATTATGGATATTTCTGAAACTGTGACCAATTTTAATTTAAATTAGAGGTATTGTGGAAAAGACTATACGCTTTAATATCATAATACAGAAAAAATTGAAAGTTTTGAGTAAAAAAAAAGTTTTCCGTCAATATTGCACCTTATTATTTTTTCCTAGTTAATAATTTCACCTTACTTTGCAAAAAATACATGTTGATTCTTTTCGAGAACGTGATATCGTCATTTTAGTGGGACCATTTTTTCATAAATAGGCCTAATTTTTTTTTGTGGATTCAACTAAAAGCATATTTTACCATTCAAAGATTGCTTGCTGCCAGATGTTTTAAATTAAAATTTTTTAATTATTTTAAACAATTTTTATAAACAAATGTCAAACTATATATTTATCTGCATGATCTATATAATGAAATATTTTTGGCAATTTAAAAAATATGACGGCAAGAAGTCCCTGGCGAGACATTTCTAGTTGATATACACATATACAGTTGATATACACAAAAATTAGGCCAATTTATGAAAAAATGGTCAAAATGTGAATTTTTTAATAAAAATTGTTGAAATATTTGTTCAACAGCAGCTATTCTTAACTAATTGTAATCGCACATAAATATCTGCCATATTCTATACAAAAGCTATGGATTTCAAATAGTTAATCATTGCGAATCACGAAACAATGACTTTCGTTCATTAGTTTGTTTATAACAATATTTCTGTCCTATGATATTAAAGCGTACACTTTTTTCTATAATACCATTTATGTGTAATTCAAATTTGTTTCACGGTTTCAAAAATATCAATAATTCAAAAAATGTGTCAAAATTCAACATGGTGTAACTCTCATCATTTAAAAAATTTTTTTAAATTGCCCCATTATATAACTGTTATAGGCCTCACAGCCCCTATGTGAGAAAAATGTACAAAGGTTTTTTTTCTTCACTTTTAAAGGGTATCCTTAAAAAAATTGAGTGTATGATCAAGAAATTTATAGGTAGTCATTCTTACGTTTTTTTGAAATTCACACTTCAAAATTATTCAAGTTCAAAAGCCTTCAATTTAAAAATCGTACAATTTTAAAACATTCAGTCTTAAATTATTCAATTCTGCATGCTTTCAATGTGAAATTATCCAATTATGCTGATTAATGCAATTATTGGATTTTTGCGTTCGGTGTTCTTTTCATCAGGGATCTCAATTTCAAGAGTCTCGCATTGAAATTGTTAAAGTCTGAACGTATTGAATTGAAACTTGCTGATTGCGATCGATCATTCCAAACTAAAGTTATTCAATTCTTCAAGTCTATAATTAAAAGTTGTTTAATTAAAATGCTTTAAAATTGGTATGTTTTGGTCACTACAAGCTTCAATTTAGCAAAAACTTGAGACTCAATTTGAAAAGATACCATTTTGAACGACTTAAATTGGAAATATTATTTTGATATTTGAATTTTAAATTATGTAAGCATTAAATTAAGCCAAATGATATATATGGTTATATTTAATTTTTTTAATTCTCAATTAAAAATGATCCAAGTTCAAAAGTTTAAAAAAAAATTAAGAATAATAATTACGTTATTTTTCATGTTCTAAAGGATCTTTAAGTTTCTAGGAATACTGAAGAAGATGTTCCAAGGTATTTATGACATCAAAAGAGTGGAAGGCTTGGACGTCTCAATTTTACTAAAAATAAAAAAAAATGCGCTGGACTACATACAGGGTATTATAAGGACCAAATCTTGAAAATAGGGGCCTTTAAGGACCACAGCTGAATATAGGGTACAATAAGGATAAGGAATATAAAGACGGGTCTGTGAGACCCAAACTCTATTCAATTAATAGAGCCGAAAAATCAATATTTTGGCTCACCAGGTAAACTTCTTTAATTTTTATTTTTAGATTAAAATATTAATTTTTGTAACATTTTTACCGGTTTTCAATGTAATTGAATTTGAATTGATCCTTCCCAACCCCTTTTAACTACCCCATACCCCTTAAATTTACTATTCCAACTTTGTCAAAATGGTGTCTCGTTTCGTTTGCACGAGATTATAATTAAAAACAAATATTGTTATAAAATGTTTTTAACGTTACTATTTGATATTACTAAATATAAATTCATCCCCCCTCAACATTTTTTAAACTCTTTTTCCCATTTTACCCCTTTTCAGGCGAAGAAAAGGGGTAGTTTTTCACCCCATTAGAAGGGTTGTTTTTGAGTTCACGGTATTTTTTACGTCATATTTGGATTCGGCGTCAAAATATACATCGAAAACGTATATTTGCACTTCCAAATACACGAAAATTGACGTGCGTGACTAAAGGGCTGAGACACCTCTAAAACAACCCCTTAAATTTGAATAACCACCCTATATAATGTTTATATGACGTAACAAGCTTATATACTATTGAAAATACAATTTTTTTCGAATTCGACATTTTTAACATTGGCTGTTCCGTACAGGGCAGGAAAGCAAATATATTGGCTCACCCCCTGATCGAGACTTTGTCTATGATCAATCAATGATATAAGATAACTACTGGGCCAATTTTCTGAGGTCGATTTTCTTCCCAAATTGCCGGCCCTCTAAAGGTTAAAAGCTAGTTCTTAGCCATTCATTAGGAATATTATAAGTTTTAATGATTCAAGCTCGGATTCAAGAATCTAGATTCTAGAAAGACAGTAGTAGAACCTAAGTCCACTCTGGCGGAATCCAAATCACTTTTCGTATCACTTGTTATCAGATAATTGTTTTTGCAAAATATTTTATAATGTAGGACAAATTTGTTCATTATAATCATATGTTTCAGGGTTTCTAAATTGTACCTGGTTGAGGAGCCGTGGGTACGATAACACTGGGCCTGTTGTGATGTACCCTGGCAGCAGACATGTCAAGGGCTTCACTTTGAATTGGGTCTCTCCTCCGTTCCTTCCTCCAGGCACTGCTTGGCTTCCGGTGTAAACTTGTCGCCTTCGGTCTTTCTTCTGAAACACGAGCAAGAAATGATAGTTATATTACCAATTCTATATTTAGTATGCACTAACACGTAAATAGATACTGATAAACCGGAAAGCAGAAAAAATATAAAGACTCCGCTTACACGAGTTATATTGTCTGTAGTTGACCTTCTATCGGGGCTGCTATACAAAATCTTAATTTTACAATTCCCTGACTTTTCCATGAATAAATTTTTATTTTCCTTCACCGTTCTTAATTTTTCTTTTAGGTTCCCTCTATTCCCTCTACGAGGAAACAAATTCATTTGATACCTATGAGCAATCAAAATGCTCATGAAATGAGTACAATAAATACACCCATAGTATATGGATCTATGGATTCAAATGGGCAAATTGTTTAATTATTAATAGATTCAGAATCATTTTGCAAAATCAATAATTGTTCAATTTTGTATACTAGAAAACTACAGTTCGTTCTAAAAAATCATTATTTCTTTATATTAATAATTCATCTACTCAAAACGTTTTTTATTAAAAAAAATGTCCATTCCACATTATGTGATATTTTAAATGATTGGATGAATTCTGCTTCCAAAAATTTGTGAAATTCATGGCCTCAAAAAGTTCCCTGTTTCCCGGTCCAGTGGCCCCCCGAAATGTTATTGAAAGTTGGAGGAAATAATGTAGGTCCCAAGGATACTTTAATTTGTTAGATATGGAATTTGTATGGAGCGATAGTTTAAAACAAGTTGGAGAAGGCATTTGAAGTATTTCTCATGGAAGATGAATGGGTTATTTGTGTAATCAGGGTTAAAATTGGAATCCAATCTATCGATCTAGAAATCCTGCCGGGGGTAGAAACATGTCCAGTTCCCGCAGTTCTCATGACGGGACAGGAAGTACCTAATAGCCGTGAGAGGATGGTTAAAGGAGGCAAACAGGTTTAGAGGAAGAAGAGGAAGACTGCGAAGAACGAAGATGAATGGACCAAAGTAGGATGAAAGGTTCCATGCGAGTCTCAATTAACTTTTTAACTCACTGCAAGGCCCAAGATTTCAGAGTAAACGCCCAAAAATTCTGCACCCCTAATTAGCCATGGTGGTTCAAGACCTTCACAGGGTTCACGCTCGTTTATTGTAATCAATGATTATACAAAAAGCCGATGCGAAAATGCATATTCAAACGTGTCTAAATTTAAATTAACTGTTTATTGTCATTTTATATTCGGATCCTATTAATGCAATCGCAAATTGTGGTGAAAAATTTTATTTTTAAATTATTTAAAATCATTTTTTATTAAACAATTTGTTTCAATATTCGGGATACGGGAAAACTGATACACGGAGAAAAATGGATGTTCAAAGGGTAAGATTGTAGCACCTAATACGCAGATATTCATGCCAAACATTTAACATCTTTTTGAGATGTTAGGCGTAAAAATATTTTTATGTTAAACTGAAACACATTCAGATTTTAAAACCGTTCGAGCGCATGCGCATCGCGCATTGCAATTTCACGACTATATTTCAAAGCTATATATATTCAATATTAAAATTATGGAATATTACAATTTTGGAACATTTCCAAAGAATAAAAATTAGATATCCTTAGATAAAATTGGATAACGACTTTTTTAATTCTAAAGAAGAGAAACAACGATCTTATGTTTTAGGTTTATTGACTAAACACATTTGAAAAAAGGTTTATAAATTTGAAATAAATTGAATATAACCTCAACTTGACTGAATACATCATCTGGTCGACATTTTATACCCCTTATTTGTTTTTCGTTCGTGCAAGAACATTAAAGTTAATTTAAAATTCACAAATAAGTTATCAATTAATTCCTTAAATGGCCATAAATAAGTAAACTCCTCAAATATTTACAGGCGTAATTTGACATAACCATACATGCAATATCTCGGTTTTTTCAGTTGAACATTTTGAATGTTAGAGGGTAACATTTCACATTTTAAGATCTACAGATGCTAACTTCGAACATCTAGATTGTTGTCCTATATTTAAACGTATAATATGTTAACCCTCAACATCTAGATTTTACTTTTGAACATCCATTTTACTCCGTGTAGAGCCATTAAAATGTTATTTTAACCGAATAGTTGAATATTTAATACAAAAGAATAATTTTCTACCAAGACAAATTTTCAACAAAACACATGAATTTACAACCAAAAAAACAGTATTTTAAATGAGAGAAACGAATTCTTCAACAAAAAGATCAAGTTTTAACTAATGAGACTACTTTCCTACTAAACAAGACGAATTTTTAACAAACTAAAATAAATTTTTAAAGAAATAGTTAAAAATAGTTAAATTAGCAACTAAAGAAATTAAATGAATTTTCAATCAAAAAAATTAAATTACTATCAAAAAGATACATTTTTAACCAAAAAAACGAATAGCTAAATATGTAGATAACAAAAAAATTAATTTCTATAAAAAAACTAATTACCAACGAAAGGAATTTTCAACCAAAAAGATTAATTTCCTGTCTAAAAAGGTGTATTTTTTAGCAAAATACTTAAATTATCAACCAAATACTTGAAAAAATATGAAATAGTCAACAAGAATATTAATATTCTATTACAAAAGACGATTTTTCAAATTAATAGTTTAATTTTCAACTGAAGAAAATACATTTCCAAAACAAACATGGAATAGTAAATTTTCAGTTTAAACAATATACATTTTAACCAATAACATTCTTTCAAACTAAACAATTAAATTTTCAACCAAAGAGATGAATTTTCAACTTAAATGATGAAACTTCATCAAAGAAGTTAATTTTTAGCAAATTAGTTTAACTTTCAACCGAAAAAGACAGTTGCAAAAATACTGTTTGGAACTCCTGACCTGTCGCAACACTGATTAAAAAATAACAATAATTAGTGTTCGTTATTTGTGGAGATAAACATTAGTTCTTCAGAAGAAATTCAGATCAAAAAGTGGAACAAACTTTTTTTTTAAACACTAGGGATATTGAATTCTACGCTAGCAGAGACTCACCGAAATACGATATGCATCTACTAATAATGTCTTCAGTAATCAAACTCAGTACACAAATTGAAATTTAGTGGGGTGTTGATGGTTCGGAAGTCTGCGATTTTGGCAAAAAGAGAAGACCGATGAAATGAGTCTGATGTCTTTTGTTACATACCTCTCGACTTACAGGAGGGTCGAAGGCTCTCGAAATTGAGCCAGGGCTGCCAGAGGCATCTTCGCCTGCTCGAGATCTCCATCTCTCTTGCCTCTCGACGACACATCAAAGACTATAAAGAATAAAGATGATCCAGATCATCAACTTCCACCCTCAGCTTCACAAAAAAGGAGGAAATTCAGTAACTGTCGACCCTCAACACTTTCCCAATTTCTCTATTATAGTCTTGTCAAGTAAGCCTGAGCGTTCTGAAATTTTGACACAAAGTCAATAGACTCAAATAAGCTTCAATCCAAACTTCCGATTCGAGGCTTACAATTCTATAAAAACTTGAGATTGAAATTCCAAACTCAAGTTAACGTAAATCGGTTTCTTTGAAGAGAAATGTCCCACAGGATATAGCACCAAGGTGGTATGCAAATCGCGAACTGATTATTATCGAAATAACAATGAGGACTTGGCTCGAAGGTAGGAAGAGGGATTTTGAAAAGCAGTGGTTTCGTGAATGCCTTCTTACGACTGTCTTAAGTCCATTCATTCATCCGACGTCTCATCGTAACCCCACCACGAGTCGATTCTTTAATGCATACATATTCAGTCTACCTTTAGCATACCTGGCTCGAGCTCGAGACTCAGGTAGGTAGATTGTGGAGAAGAACTCATGCGAACATGTGTGCATTGATGAAGCTCACATGTGCCAACACACACACAAGGAGACAAACCCCCTTCGATTGGAGGTACTCACACAGAAACAAGGAGAAACAGGGGGAACATGAATGTATCACCCCTTCACTCTGCCAACCAACTTGAGGAGGTGCCACAGGTAAGCTAAGCACTTGAGGGCACTTTTTGCAGAAAAAAGAGTTTGCAGTTTTTTTATAGATTCGCGTCATATGCAGAGGGGTCCTTTCAATCGAAATTAAGAGGGGATTACGGGGATGAGGTGAAGAGATCGGATGTCTAATTTAGAAAGTTGCGTAAGTCAGTCGTGGTGTTTCTGTTGAATTAATGAGGGTTAAACTGGACTTGAATTACATATGGATTAGCCTCCACTCTAGTTGTCTGCTTACTTAGGAATTTAGTGTTGGTCAAAAAATCAAATAATTTCGGGAAATTACTTTTTAGAAACTGAGATTTGACATTCTTCTTGTTTTAACTAAAAAATAAACCATAAGACACCTTAATTTGTTAAGAATGCATCAATTTTAAAAGATACAATTAAAAAATTTTAATGATCAACAATTACAATTTTTCCCAATTTTTTATTTTTGGCATTACTATATTTTTCTGCAGCTGAAAAGCGGTAATTATTTGCTTTGTTGAGTTTCCTGAATTTTGTAGTAAATGATTAAGAATCTTTTTAAAATTTTCTCTTTAGTCCAAAAGCAAAATATCGCTTGAAGGAGACCAAAAAAGCATTGATATCTGATCTAAAGAAAGAAAAAAATATCATAAAAATGTTGTTTTTTACCAAATTATTTTTAAAAATCTTTTCTGTTATTCAACAGAATTGTATTTAGCCCGTCGATGTAATGTATGCATTAAATTACTTTACAAATGCCAAATTTATTAATGAATTTTGAAAATACCTACGAGTTTGTGGTTAATTGCTAAATTAGTTTTCAATCATTTTTGTTTTTATCTCTATTCTGTACAAGACGATATCAAATACTTAGATTGTAAAAATATACCTTTTTTTAGGGAAAAATTCTCTTATTTTTAAAAGAGCTTACTAGATTTCACTCAATTATTTTAATAAATTTTAATAATTGTGAAGTAAATTTTATATTTCACAAATTACGATGCCTTGTGGGTTAATTTTTAGTTCAAAATTGTTAAATTTAATTTTGAGAAAGTTGTGCAATTTTTAAGCTTTTTATCGATTCCGAAATTTCAATGTGTAAAGAATCAGAAAGTTAAATTCAATTAAGAAAAAAGAGCAGCAAACGTATATGAATTAGGATTTCAAGAATTATTAAAGTTTAAAAAAAAACTTAAATTTGGAGACCTTCAAATTACAAAATCAATAGAAAAAGTATATTTTTTCAAAATAAAAAAAAATAAAAATAAAAACGAAATTAAGAAACGAGAAATTTATATTCCAAAAAATTGAAATTATTCAAGAATACTTGTAAAAAAATAATCAAAATAAAAAATAAAATACAGGGATCCCCCTAAATGCAGGCCCAAATGAATAAATTGTGAAAATAAAATAAAATTGGCAAGGGATAGAAATTTCATAAGAATAAGCAAAATTTCACATGTAAATTGGGAAAGAATTACAAATGTAAAGATCTTCAGGTTTTTAGCAAACAAAAATTCCAAAAATGTTGAAATTTTTCGAATCATCAGACTTAAAAAATAATAGTAACCCCGAGAGAATTACATTTTTATAGGTAAATGAAATTTGGAAAGAGAACCAACTTCAGAGGAATCGAAAGTTTAAAGAATAATTGAAATAGGGAAAGGACTCGATTCGGAAAACGATTTGATAGAATCAACAAATTTTTAGTTGTTCTTTTTTTAGTAGATCTTTTTTAATTTGAAAATCACTAGATATTATATCATAATCAATTAATGATGATGCCAATTAAGCAAGCTTTAAAAAAAAGGTAGGGTACTGTCCGTGAGTTTTCAACCTGATGCTCATGCAACCTATTTTTATTTAAATCACGAATAATGAAAATTTATTGATTCAATAAGCCTTTTAGTTCTAAGACAATAAACGAAGGAAATATAAACTTAAATCCGAATCTGATCTTTGAATAGCGCCTGTACTAGGAATATATAATAAAACATTAGGTACCAGGAAAAAGTTGAGACACTGTTCTATCGCGAGAAATAAATACAAATTGTAGTAGTACCATCTGATTTATTTTTAACTCTGATTACGCTACCCTCAATAAGAAAAGTTGCTACATATGTATCAAATTTCAATAACATTATTAGCAGCTTCTGGATGGCGATTAAATTTGTTCAGGTTTGCTAAAAAATTCAAAATTTCTAAATATATCTTAAGATAAGACTTAGTGACACTGCATTTTAAACAAAATATATTAATTTTAAATCAAATAGTTAATCGTTCAACCAAAAAGATGAATTTTCAACCAAGGAAATTATTTCTCTACGAAGAAAGCTGAATTTTCAAACAAAATATAGTAAGTTTCAACTATAAAAGTTAAATCTTCAGTTAAAAAAACTAACTTTTAACCTAAAAAGGCGAATTTTCAATACAATACATGAAAATCCAACAAATATAATAATTTTCCAACAAATAGTAACATTTACCACTACAAAAAAGTAAGACAAATTTCAACAAAAAATGGAATCGTATAATTTTCATTTACAAATTTTAATTTGAAAAAAAACAACAATTTTCACACGAAAAGGTCAATTTTCATCTAAAATGATGAATCTTCAACCACATTAATGACTTTTTTAACCAAATAGTTTATTCTTCGACCAAAAAACTTAATAATTTTGAGAAGATTAGTTTTTTCTACCAAAAAAGGCGAATTTTCAATAAAGAACAATAATTTTCAACAAAACAGAGAAATTTTTGACAGAGAAGATAAATTTTCAACTCAAATTTTTTTTTACTGAACTGATGAATCGTCAAGATAAAAAATTAATTTTTAGCAAACTAATTCTACCTTCAACTATGCAGTTGAATTTCCAACCAAAAAATATATTAATTTAAAACAATAACAGTTTTAATGCATTCAAAATTACGACTTTTCAGCCAAATGGTTGAATCCTCTATGAGAAAAGATTCATTTTCAACGAAAAAGTTGCATTATCAACCCAAAAAGATACAATTTCTTCTATGATAACAGATAATAATGAAAAAGGCTAAAGCAAACTCTTTACGGTATCTTACATGGGTTGAGGAAGGGTTTAAAATGTCCGAAAATCGGCCTGCATAATTTGTAATAATAATGAAGACAATCATTTTAAATTAAAGAAACATTTTCAATTGAACAAAAAACATTTCTTTAAACTGCAGACATGTCTTTAAAACAAAATAACTATCTTTAAGTAAGAGAAACTTTTCTTGGCTGACAAGGACTGACAAGCAAAATATAATTTTCTTCAGGATTAACGAAAAATTCTTCGAATAATAATTTTTTAAATGCCTTTTATGATGAAACATCAGACTTTTTTAAAGTTCATCATATTTTTCGCAAACAAATTTATTTTCTATAAATGTTATTAATTTTTTCATAATTTTTAACAATTATATTCAAAAAAACAAGTATAAACGAGATTTTTTGGATGACAAATAATATTTTTATATTTTGTACCTTTTAAAGCAAATATTTCTTTGATGGATCAATGTTCTGTTTTAAAATTCTTATTAAAATTACAATTATTGTTTCTTAAGACCTCGTTCATACCTCTTATTTTAAGTATGATTGTTAAGCAATATAAAAAAAATAAGATTCAGTTTATCGTAAATTCCCTGACTCTTTCAAGTTTTTCCTGATTTTTAGAATTACATGACCCGTAGCAACCTTGTTCTTATAATTAATTAAATTTTAAATAAAAAAGGTCTTTTTCATTAAACAAAAAAGAAACTTTTTTAAGGAGTTAAAAAAAATGGCATGCCATCACGATTTTCCAGCCGTAGCGTAATTTCACAAATATTTCAATGCTTTAGATAAAAGGTTCAATGTAAAAATGTAAACAGATAGTACGCGGTCAGGAAATTTCTACCTATATCCGTTCTGGAATGTGCAGAATGTCAAATATTGCACAGGCACGATATTTCTGCTTCGTGTGAGTAAAAGTGAAGATTATATTATAAGGGAATGCTGAACGAAGGTGTCGTTGGCCTCGAGATTAAATACCGCGGCTCGATATTCAAAAGTGTTTCCGGCTACTGGTTTTTGCTTCTTAACTTTCTTTCAGAATTAAGTTCTTCCATGAATTTCTGCTTGACTGTAAAATAAAGAAATCGATATTCACATCATCACGGATAATTTGTCGATATTTTTTCTAATAAGCACGTCAGAAGATTAAAATTTCAAGTAAGATTCCAATATTATCAAGGCGGAATTTTTTAAAAATAAACTGTAATTGTAAGCTGAAGAGAAGTTTAAAACTCTATAAATAAAAATCGCACATGAGATAGTGGTCTGCCACAGACAGTGTACTTGAAAAAAGTGACTAATTTAAACTAAAAATTGATTAAAAGTAACTACTATTCACAAAAATTGTAATTCATTTGATTAAAAGCTAACTGAGCCTTTGACACTTTATGGTCGTAGTTATATTTTATTACTTTACAAAAGGAACTAGAAAACGAGAAAATTATAAATTAAAATAATTAAAATTTTTATGTTCCAGACTTCATAGATTCAAATACTCTTACGATAGAAGCATACATACAATGGCTAATGGGTTGCGACATGCGTAATTTGCTTGAATTGCCAGATTACAATTTATTTAAAAAATATAGTTTTTCATTTTTTATTAATTTTTAAGAATTTGGATTTTTTGTAAAAAAAAGTAGCACACGTATCTCGAAAGGATGATAAAAAAATGATAAATTATAAGAAAATGAAATGCACTTTCCACATCACCCTGAACAAATATATACACACACACACACAATATCGTTTTGGAACAGGAATGCAAAATATTTCTCGCGTACGATATATGTAATGAGACGCTGTGCGTTTTCCAAATTCCTTTCGAGTATTCTGACATTTATTTCTATCTAATTCTTTCTTGCTGCAAAGGAAATCAGAATAAATTCCAATTCCTTGAGTTAATGTAAGACAATATTAAATAATTTACTTAAAACCATTGTTGAATTAATATTTCAACAACAACAAAAAGTCTAATATTCCACAAAATAGTGGATTCCACAATAATCACAGATTAATAATTTTCACCAAAAAGTTAAGCTTTTGACCCAAGAAAATCAAACTTCTACCAAAGGAGATCAATTTTCAATAAAATAGATGAATTTTTAACCAAGAAGATACATTTCTCAAAAAAAGTCAAATTTTCAACACGACATAATGAATTGTCAACCAAAGAGTTTAATTTACAATAAAAAACGAGAAACATTCCAGAAAATTGTTGAATGAAAACCAAAACAGATTATTAATTGTCATCCAGATAATTGCATTTTCAACTGAAAAAGACGGATTTTCAAAAAAGATACGAATTTTTGAACAAATAGTGTGAGTTCCAACTAAAAAAAAAGTTCAATAAAAATTGAATAGTTAAATTTTCAACAAAAGTAATAAACTTCCAACCAGAATGATGAATCTTTAATCGAAAAATTCATTATTACCAAATACTTGAATCCTCAATCATAGTAAATGATTCATTTTGAATTAAATAGTTATATTTTCAACATAAAAAGATGAAACGTTTACCAAAAAATAAATTAATTTTCAACAAAACAGTTAATATTTGAACGAGAAAGCAAAATATTCAACTGAAGAGTTGAGTTTCAAACCTAAAAAGCCTTATGCTTTAGGAAAAAATACTTTTAATCCCGAAAAGTTCAACGTTCAAACAAATAGCTGTATTTTCATCGAAAGTAATATTTTTAAGCAAAAAATTTCATTTAGAACCAAATAATTGTACTTAAAAGCAAAAGAGAATAATTTTCTACCAAAGGACATGAATTTTTAACAAAAAATTTAGTTTCAAAGCTAAAAAGTCGAATGTTTTAGGAAAGATTTTACTTTTATTCCCGAAAAGATAAATTTTCAACAAAAAAGTTGAAATGACAACCAAATAGTTGAATTTTCAATAAAATGGTAGAAATTTCGAACAAAAAAGATTAAACTGCAACTGAAAACAGTTGCATTTTTAAACAAACAATTTAATTTTCAAGCCAAAAAGACGAATGCTCAACAAAACCGTTGAATTTTCGACCAAAAAATATGAATTTAACAAAATCCTTGAATTTTCAATAAAAAATTAGATTTTCAACCAAATATTACAGTTTTTAACAGCACACATAAATTCAGAACAAATGATACAATAGAGAATAGGGGAAAAAAGAAATATTTAAAAATTAGAAAAGAGGGGAATACGCATGCAGGGTATTGCTTTTAACTCAATTCTAGCGCCATCTGACACGCAAATTATTGGGGAATGTTAATGAAAAAGAGCAGTAAATATCAATTCATTTTAATAATAAATACTATGCTAAGGTCTAAAATTAGTTACTTCCTATAAGATTTCTTGTTAAAATTGAATTTAAATTTAAATTTCTTCCCAATAGTTCCAAATTGGTGGCGCTGACATAGCTGCCCAATAGGCGTGTAGGGAAAGAGACCTAAAATGAAATGGTTTAAAGTGATCTAAGTGACATTTTCCTTCAAATAGTGACAATAGTGACAATAGTGACCATAGTGACATTTTCTTTAACAAATGACTTGTATAACAGCCCTGTAGATATAACTATCTTGAGGCTATATTCCAATTTAAATTGGTTGAAATATTATTTGATTATGCAACTGCATGCAAAAGCATTGCCAAGTTTTAATAAAATCAAGAAGCAGTTCTTGACTTTACTTGGCGGAAAAGATCCTTCAATTTAATTATAAATTAAGGATTATAAGTCAAAGTAAGTGGAGAATTGATTGAACATCCTTGTCCAATATCTAATTATAGGCACTAATACTATCTTCGAGATGCAATTATTGAGAAAGACTCAGAAGGGAATGGTTTTAGACTCGCCGAATGATACAAATGGATCTACTGGGAATCATCGATTGTTGTCTTTTACTAAGAAGACATTTAGAAATTAATGTAATAATACGATTTACTTCTCCTTAGAACCAAGTCTTTTAGACTTTACAATTTTCCAGAGAAGTCTTTTCTTTTCACGACGAAGTTTGCAACTATTCAATTTCAAGAAAAAAGTTTAGAGCAGCGCCTGCAGAGTTATCTTACAAAGATTTTTTAAATAAAAGGTGGAAACTTATTGTCATACAGTAATAAATTATTGAATTGCAGGATTTCTAGATTCATACAGAAAAAAAATCTTTTGTAAAATAAAATAAAAAATCTAATAAATTTGGAGTGAAAAAAGTATAATATTTTTAACAACATTTCTTTAAAAGAAAACTACAGAGATTTTTAAAATGTTAAAATAGTACTTTTCTTCACTTTTAATACAGTTTTCAATTCCTATGAAAATTTAGATTTTAAATTAAGTCAAAGTTAAACATCACAAGTTGGAATAAATAATAATAAAATAAACTAACCCTTTTGAAAATATTTTAGTTAGATTAAGACCGAGATTTAAACACTAAACAATTTTATCAGTAGACTTCAAATTAGAGAAAAAATGTAAGAATTACATTTTCAGTTAAAACTATTAATTTTAAACCAAGAAAGAAGGAATTTTCAATAAAATAGTTACATTTTCAATCAAAGATGAATCTTTGAAATATTTTATTTTGATTCAAGAACAGTTAAATTAAACCAAACCAAAACTTTTAGTTAAATCCTCAAACATAAAGTTGCCAAGAAGATGAAAATTCTACGGGAAATTACGATTTTCCAATAAAATATATGAATGACCAAAAAGCTGACTGTTCAACTAGTTAAGATACATTTAAAAAACAATAATATTCAACAACATAATTAAATTTAAAGCAAAAAAAAGTTTTCATCCAAAATGATGAACCATTAATCAGAAAAAGCAATTTTTAACAAAGCAGTTCCACTCTCAAGTAAGTAGTTGAATTTCCAACAAAAAAAGATGACTGTTCAACGAAAAATGTAATAGCTGCAATTTCAACCAAAAATGATTTTAATTTCAAACTAAGAACAATTGAATTAAAAAAAAAAAAAAAAAAAAAAAAGAATAATTTTCAGCAAAATAGTTGAATCCTCAATCAAAGAAAATTAATTTCCAACCAAGCAGTTATGTTTTTTACCCAAAAAAATTTAATTTTCAACCCAAAAGGACGAATTGTAAACGAAAAAGAAATACTTATTAAATAAATTGTTGAATTTTCGGTTAAATTATAAAATTAATTTAAACTTCACTTTATTGGAAATTCTGTGACTTTCTGGAATTCCTTGACCTAGACAAGTTGCAATTTGCACTAATTTTGTTTAAAATAGTTGACAAAATACCTTCCTCCTGGCTTCAATTGTAGAAAATTCTGATAGCTTTCACCATAATTAAGAGAAAAGCTTGAAACTCATATATAATTAACAAAGCAATTAAAAATTTTGAAAGACATGAAGCAATCAGGTTTTCCTCTGCCTGATTCTCGGCTGAACAGTGACAAAACTAAAGAAAATAAAGTATAATATAAGTAGATTTTGCGATAGAAAAAAAATCCCGATTTTAAATTAAATTCCAGGTGTTTTTCAATGTTCAGATCAGCTAGACTCCCTAATAATTTAGATCCATTGAAACTTGGCGATTTTTAAAACATCCTTCTTTCCTACTTTATTCGCTAAAATCTTTATTATCATTCGTCGGTATACATGTCGATAAGGTAAGATCCTACCTCATCATTTACAACTAAAATTTCTTTTTCATTAAGGGCATGTGACACAACTAAATACCTATATTACCGACCATAGTTTTTCAGTTCACTGAACGTTTTTTTAAATCTGAGAACTTTTTTTGTAAATAAAATATCGAGCTGAAACTTTGGAAAATGTATTAGAGTGCAATAAAGTACGTTTAGGTACTGCATTTTGGTAGAAACTTCACTGAAAATTATTTTATCTTTTTTCTGAACCTCAACATTTTTTGAACGTTCGAACTTTTTTTATACATAAAATATCGGTCTCAAACTTTGAGAAATGCAAGAGCCGAAAGAAAACTACGTTCAAGTACAAAGCTTAATAATAAAAGATGTAAAAAATGTATTTTAACCATCAATTCCAACGGCATTAGCCGGTAACGTTGTACACGAAAATACGAAATCTCTAGAGCCTCGCCTAGTGGCCGCCAGGTTTCGTATTTTCGTGTACAACGTTATCGGCTGATGCCGTTGAAACTGATTGTCAAAATATATTTTTTTACATCTTTTATTATTAAGCTTTGTACTTAAACGTAGTTTTCTTTCGGCTCTTCCATTTCTCAAAGTATGAGACCGATATTTTATGTATAAAAAAAGTTCGAACGTTCAAAAAATGTTGAGGTTCAGAAAAAAGATGAAATAATTTTCAGTGAAGTTTCTACCAAAATGCAGTACCTAAACGTACTTTATTGCACTCTAATACATTTCCCGAAGTTTCAGCTCGATATTTTACTTACAAAAAAAGTTCTTAGGTTCAAAAAAAAATTCAGTGAACTGAAAAACTGTGGTCGGTAATATAGGTATTTAGCTGTGTCACATGCCCTTAAACTCGAAAAATTTCGTAAAACTGCATTTTTTATTCTCATATAACTGATTGAAATTGAAAATGTTTAAATTCGCGACCTACTTTACCGGCACATCCTTTATCGATAGGGGAAGTCCCGCTTTCTGGTGGTAAATTCAAAAGCTGTCTCAAAACAATGCATGATTTGAATCACTTGGCCACTTTCTTGAAAAGAGAATACATAGAAATAATCGCAAGAAAATATTTAGTCTCTCGAGAGATCTCAGGTTTATTTTTCTTTTATGTCACGTATCTCGCAACCAGTCGCAATGGTGGCAACTGCAAATTGAACTGGAAACAGCGCCGCGAGACGATTAGAGGTTGAACTGTTGGTGGTATTCGGAACAGGTTCGACCCTCGACATGCCATCGCTTTAACCAACCACACGAACAAAGCACATTCACAGAGATGCCGAGTAAAAGATGCCATTGTAGTGTTCTATTTATTTGATACGCATAGCTAAACGGACAGATGACTTAGGTAAATCCTGGTGAACGTCCAAAAGAACTATGGCCTATGTGATATCGTCTTCCTTCCCTCTGCACTATATGTATAATAGAGATACCAAATTCCACACATTTTGGGCCACGTACCAAGCAACAATACCCGCAACTGTTCTTGCTCACTCAAGTAAGAAAAAAACAGCTCTATTATACCAAACATGATGCGAGAAAAGAGAACACGAACCAGAGCGAAATTGAAGCAGATTTTAGAAAATTATTTTTAACAAATTCTACAATTTGAAGGGGTATACTCCATGTCAGGGTGGACCTAAACTACATATTTTTGGAAAACCAAATATAGCTACTGCTGAATAATTTCTATGTACCATTACAGATTAAAAACTCTAATGACATTTCAAAATAACTAACATCATCAATGCGTGCAATTTCTCGATTTAAGGGCAGAAACTATTTTTAATACAAAACAAAAAAATAAAAATTTATTTTTTAATTTCGATTAACTACTTATTTTTTTTACTTCATTTGTTTTTAAGACTATGAATATAATTTTCCTAAGTTTCCTGAGCAAATTCGAACAGATTTTTGACAATTTTAAATGTGTCAAATCAAAATTTCAACAAAAAAGATTAATTGTCAACCCAAAAAGATATGAAGTCTCAAAGAAAAAAGGAATAGATAAATGATATTTCAACCTAAAAATATTTCAATTTTACATAAAGAACAGTTTAATTCGCCCAGAACACAAACTTTCAATAAAATATTGGAATCCCTAACAAACAAAGAAATAATAATTCTCAACTACATTGTATTTTCAACCACAAAAGATCAAATGTTTTTTAAAAGAGGCGAATTTTCTTTAAGCCAGTTTACTTTCTTAATAACAAAAAAAATTAATTTTCAACTAAAATGATGAATCTTTAACCAGAAAAGATGAACTTTGAATTTTCAAGAACAAAAGTTCACTTTCAACCAAATCGTTGAATTTTTAACCACGCAGATCAATTTTCAGCATTACCATATTCTTTTACCATATGGTTGGAATGTTTTCAGAGACGTAATTTTCCAATTTTAAATATATAAATGGCCGTGTACAGAAATTTTTGTACAAATAGCCGGATTTTTTGGTACGAATATGAGGAGCTTGGAAAGGGGGCTATTTCTACCGAAATTTCGGTACAGGTTGAGACTTCCTCTTTAAATTTTAATTATTTGATTAGAAATTATTTTAATTTTTTATTATTCAATTCGGAATTATTTTAAAGCATGTGTATGAAGAAAATTAAGATTGATTTTTATTGCATAAAAGATCTTCATATTATTATTTCTTTCCGGGAAAATTGTAGGTTTCTCTCTTAAATTTCCGGAATGAACAAATCTAAATGATTCAGTCTTCGGTTTTCTACCTTATTTAAAAAATATAGTAGTCAAATTTAAACTTAAAGTGCATAAAAAATTGGAACCTGTAGGTTTGCTAAATTTTAATAAGCTTGAAAGTTATCACTGAAATTTGTATAAAAAGAAATTAACTTCAAACATAAACGAAGCATCTAAAAATTGCTTTAGTTTACAATACAGCTGGTTAGAAACAAAGTATTTTTGATCAAGAAAAACTCTTTGATGAGAAAAAAATTAAAAACATAAGCTGTACTTTAGAGATAAGATTAATCGACCCATAAGGTCGTTTTCCTTAGACACGTTCCAAAAGGAAAACATCTATTTCAAGATCTCTGATGAAGCAATTTATCCTCTTGTTTCATATAAACATGGAAGATAGAATACAAAGTTTAAAATATAAAAATAGTAACAATTCAATAATTAACAAGAGAAGTCAAATTTGTGGAATTTATTTTGAATTTATATGCAAATATTGACATTTAATTAGCTTTTTTTATAGTAATGTCTAAATGTTGATTTGTGAGGTCATATTTACCTGAACTCATTGATGATGAAGCAGGTAAAGAATAAATAAAATAATAATTGCAATTGTTTTGATAGAAAGGGAAAACGATTTTTTATGTGAAGAGAATGATCTTGAAATAATTATAGGATGTTCTTCAGGTGACATCCAGTAGAGTGATCTGGAGTCTACATAAAATTCTAAAGCAATTTGAAGGAGATACCAAAGATAGAATAAAAAATTAATATTTATACAACTGATAATATAATCAGTTTAAGATGATTTCAGCACCGATAAGATTTTTATCAGAAGCAAATTTATTTTCATAAAGGATAGAATCGGTCTTTTTTTCAATAAACTTTGAGTTTATTCATTAAAATCCGTGTTTTGTCTTAAGGGCATGTGATACTTAGAAAATTGTCGATTTTACCAGTTTTAGATTCCCCCGGCTTTTTTCCTAGGATAAGAAATATTTTGCCTTCAAAATCTGGGAAATGATAGCCAACATGCTAACGGACGTCCCCACACACTTTTTTTTGTGTTTTTTTTATCAAAAAATTTTTGATATTGCTAACAACGTGAATGTATATTTCGAGGTTATGTGTGTTACAATTCACCGAAGCGTTACTTCCAAACTAAACAATATTTTTGGCCTAAAACTTTGGACTTACAAATAAACATAGTAGCAAATCTCCCGGAACTCTAACCTTCTTTGCAGGCAATCAAAAAAGTTTATTTCATAAATAATTTCCAGATTATCGAAAAGGCAGAGATGGAAAACGACGTAAACTCAAAATAAAGCACATGCATAAAATTTTTATTTAGCACAATCAATTTTTTTGTTATTATCCCTCCAAAAAGAGTCCGGGGACGTCAGTTATGATATTTTATAGCATCTCCGAATTCAGTTTTAAAAAATTTTCATTTTTGTAGAAAAAAAGTCGGGGAAACAGTAAGTATTACATGCCCTTAAAAAATGTTTTCTTCTATACTTCAAAGATATAAAATTGCCCCGCCGTGGGTGAAATCAGCTATTAATCATTCCTATGCACAGGAAAATAAAGGAATGCAGTCGAGACTTTTTGCTCTGCGTTCATCATACGGGAATACACGCTTGTAAGCTGGAAATAGTCGTTTTGGAACAGGAATGCAAAATATTTCTCGCGCACGATATAATGAGACGCGGTGCGTTTTCCAAATTCCTTTAGAGTATTCTGATCTTTATTTATATCTACTCCTTTCTTACCACAAAGGACATCAGAATAAATTCCAATCCGCAAATTAATATAAAAAATATTCAATAATTTAATTAATTTTGGAATAATTCAAGAATATTACAACAACAAAAAATTCGGATTTGTAATATTTAAGAAGTAAGCGACCAAAAGATGATAAACCCATTCGAGATGATTCCTCGATAACTGCAAATGCAGTATCTCAAAAGCACCAGAGACAGAATACAAATTCAAATGGCATCATTCAGAGGAAACCATTAGGCTGTTTGTCCAATATCTGCCAATATTATCCGATTACTGAATCTATAAGCTTGGATTTATGCAGCTTTTAGAACATATTGAACAATTTAGAGTTTAGTACAAAATATACGGATTTTAATTTATATATTTAAAAGGTTACGCCATTTTTAAAGCGCAATTCAAATAGGATAGGATTTTTTGTATTCTCTCACTTCTCAGTTAAAGACACTTAAGGAATGTTTGAATTAAATTTCAGAAATTCTAAGAGTAAGAAAGAATGTCATGAATATTGATTATGACTGTATGACACTTCAGTCACTAAAATAGAATAATGTAAACAAATTTTTTCTGATATCTTCAATGCCATAACCGATACTTACAATAATTGTGTCATCCTTATTGTTTTTAGAGTCTTAAATACTAGTTACACAATCTCCATGACGACATTCGGCTTCAGATTTTTATTACTTAACTAGGAAAAGTTATAAGTAAACTAAAAGACTCAATTGTTTCGAAAACAGACAAATTAATGGCATCAAATGGGTTTTAGAAACTAAACAAGGGGGCACATAAAAGACATAGGAAACATAATTATAAGTTATTTGCAAGAGACAGAAAATATGACTATAAAAATTGAACAAAAATTTTCAAAATGCTCAATCACATACAAGAAGATTGTAGAATATTCAATTATAGAACATTCTCAAACGTTTCAGAATATTTTATATATAAAAAAATCAAGGACATTCCAGGAGTATTACACAATTATTTGACAAATAAAGAATATTCAATAAAATACTAAACCATTCTCTAAAAAATTGCATAATATTCTAAAGTACTCCACAAGCTTTCAGATTCTTCAAGAACATCGAAAAACATTCCTAAAGATTCTGAAAAATTCAAGACTATTCCTAAATATTATGGAAATCTCAAAAACATTCCAGAATGATATAACACATTGCAGATCATCTTTACGAATTGCAGAATCATCTCAAACATTCTAGAACACGGTGACAAGATTTAAAACATTCAATTTTAGAAAATTCCAACTTATTCCATAACATCGTGGAATATTATATTTTAGAGTATTCTAAAAAAAATCCACAGCATTCAAGAATATTTTAGAAAAGTCAAATATTTATCAATAATTTTGAACAAATGAAAAGTATTCTTGAATGTTTGTTGATTTCGTAATATAATTCATAAGACGAGCAAAACCGAGCGCCAATAACCTAATTTCTAGTTTGTTAAATTTCTTTCAAAAATATTTTTAATAATTCAAAAACAATTGCTGAGTCACTAAAAGTATTTAAACTCACAAATAGAAGAAGAAAAAACTAGTAAATTTGAGATAAAGAACTTTTGTAATTGTAAAAGCTGTATTGCTATTATTGTATACAATGTGCGTTATCAAATAATCAAATACAAACACAGTGTTATCTAATCGACAACACACATTACAGGAATTAGGAGTGTCGAGAAAAATCTATAAAGAGGAATATTCTAACATCAGAGGTTGGCAGCCTGGAAAATATTTCAGATGTTTCGTCAAAATAAATGTTCTATTTTTTTTTTATTTGCCAGAGAAACGTAAGATACCTAATTACCCTTCTACAAAATAGGATTCTTTTTAACATAGTGCGTTAAAACACATGCAAATTTACAAAATAAATAAAAACTATCGCGATAAAATATACTTCCTTTATTTTAAAATGTTGTTTATTAGCGTGGATCGAAAATTAAAAATTCTGGAATTTGAAATCGACATAATGCGAAAAAGTAGCGTTTTTGGATTCTAAAATAGTACAATTAATTTGAAATCTTTAACTGCAGCTTGGTTACCCGCGTTAAAAAAAATGTTTAAAAAATACCTTATTTGCACAGTTTTTAAATTTTCTTAAATTTTAATTTTTTTACATTCCTGAAGGTAAAAAATTTTCCCAATTTTTTAAGATTTTAATCAATCATTTTCTAAGAGATAATTCCTATTTAAATTGCCCGGTTTTTGGAAAATATTTTTAATATTTGCGTATATAGGAGGATAAATTTTTCGGATACTTGAACACATGCTTTGAATAATTATTAAATCATAATTTACAAAAATAATTTCAATTAATATCAAGGTCAGTATTTAAAAAATTCACTCTACTTTCAATTTCGTTTTCTGGGTCTTAACGATTTTTTTCAAAGTGCATTTTTGTCACTGCAACGTTTTCACGCACTCGAAAAATTTATTCTTCTATTTACATAGGGGTTAAGAATTTTTTCCGAAAACAGGGGTAAATTATGTAAAACTTTTATTTTGAAAATTTTATAAACAATATTGCATCGTTTAAAGAATTCACTTAAACACCTAATTATGAGTAGAAAGTAATATTTTATGTATTAGAAACAATTTGTACTAAAAGAAACAGCAAAAAAATAATAACTAGTGTCAAAAACACGCAAACCCCTATTTATCAATTATGGGATTATTTTGTCACCATAGAAAACAGACTTATGGGGATGGTATTTAAAAAATAATTTTTTCGTATTCTATGATTAACTGTGAATCGAAACTCGATAACCTGATATTGATGATTCTGAATACAATGTACAAAAAAGTATTTTTTTTCTTAGGAGAAATACATGTTAAACGCCGTGTGGCTTATGGAACCTTCAAATGTAGTTTTTTTAAAACGCATTTTTTTTGTAGATTTGCATAAGCTTGGAGCAGATATACATAAAAATTCCACACACACAAATTCTCCAATGCATTTTTCGATTACTCTTGCGTAACCAAACTGTATATTTATCGATTCCAAATGAATTATACTTTTCTTAGGACCTCGAAACGAATTCCAGAATTTTTTATTTTCGACCCACTCTTGATTATACCTTCTTTTGCCTTAAATATGGAAAAAATTTCAAATGAAAAGTGGAAACATATTGATCATCTTTCGAAAAGGGAAAGTTGGAATTCTTTGCATTCCTGTTCGCCCCCTCATGTGGAATTTAAATCAGTCTAGCACCAATGAAAAGATTGAGCTTTTGGAATGTTTAGGAGCGTTTCGCTTTTCCATGAGTCAACGGATTTCAAAGAGAAATTATAAAACATTAAATTAATAGCTTATGTCTTATGTAATGGGCGCATGCCTTTATCGTCGAGTTATTCTCTGGGCGTCTACAACAGTGGTTCGAAAAGAATTTCAAGCTGCTCGCTCACAATTTCCGAGTGGAGGCAACTACAATGCGTTTGATGGGAATCTGTAAAATTGATGTTCACGCCGAAACCTTCGAAAGTACCACGCGGACAACAAATCTTTTTACGTCGCACTCCTGGAACGCGGATCCATTCCGACTGACCTCCGAACTCCTTTTTTAGGACCAGATTCCACGTGTCTTCGATATCAGACCAACCAAAACCGCAAAAGAATTTAAAAATTTTCAGGGCTCGGTTAGAAGGATTTTAAAAAACTCGTATTACTCGCATAAAATTACAAAGAGAGTATCATGGAATTTCGAAAACAGTCCACAAAAAGTGGCATCAAATTTTTTAAGATAAGGAACAAATAGCAGTAGCATACACTGAATGACTGAAATAATAAATATTTGTTTACGAATACAGAGTGCACCATTCTCATTGATTTAAAAATATTATTTGACATAAGCAAAGTATAATTTAAAGTTAAAATAATTTTTCAATAATAGTCCATTTGGATTATTTTTGAATGAGAGAAGTTTATAATTTACATTAATTCTAAACCTCAGGAACATTAATTTTTAACATTTTAAATTTTAGACTGTATAATTTGAATATGAAGTTATTCATTTTTTAATTATTCAGAATTCACAGCGCGAAACGCTGCCCAAACAGGGAAAAGTACGTGTTTTTTTTTTATAAAAATAAGGGAATAAATTATTTTAAATAAATTTAATATAGATATAATATAGAATTCAATCAAAAACGCTTTAAATTTCTAAGATTTCAAGTTAAAATACATTGAAATTTTAACAAGATTACTTTTCAAGCGAAAAAAACTAATTTTTACGAAAATGAATTTTCAAACCAATAAATGAATTACAAAATAAAAATTAATTTATAACCAAATAAATTCGACCAAGAAAGATAATTTTTCAACCAACAAGATCATTGTTGCATAAAACAGATAAATTTTAAATCCAAAAAGACTAATTTCCCACAAAATAGTCAAACTTTCGACCAAATCTAAGACTTTTGAACAAAGTAATTGAACTTTCAACCAAATGGTGAAATTTTCAAATAAAAAAAGAGAGAGATCGAAACCTCAATAAAAATTGCATTTTCAACCAAATAGTTCCATTTTTAACCAAATAGTTGAAGTATCAGAACAGAATTTTTTTTTTAGTAATCAGTTGCATTTATAAACAAATATCTGGACTTTCAAGCAAAAGAAGCTAATTTTTAACAAAATAGGTGATTAAAATCAAATGGTTGCATCTTCATTTAACAATTAACTTTCAACCAAAAATATTAGTTTTTTCTTATTGGGTTCTGCTATTTGATTTCGCATTTAAACGAAAAAACAAGGAAGTAAGTTTCTTGAAAACGTGTGGGAAAAATGAGAATTCTTTAAAGAAGGGGAGAAAAGGGAATGTTGAAAAGAGTATGAAGACTGTAATTTAATTTGAAATTAATCGACTTCGTGAAATTAGAAATAGTTTAGTTTCAAATGCTGCTATTAAAAGAAATTATAAATATAGAGCTTTAAAGCCATATAAACGTAACCCGAAAACAATTTTTTACATTTTTTTTTCAAACCCAAATTACTTTTACACGAAAAGCGATATCCAGTTGAAAATTTGGAAAATTGAACAAGATACACTAAAAAAACGTTTATATGGTCAGAAACTTTTTTAATTATGAAAAAAGCAAAACAAAGAATTTTTTACAAAAAAAAAAACATGGCCTTAATGATATATAATTGAAATGATAAAAATTTGCTACTAGTTTTGAATTTTAATTGTAATAGTTTCATTGTGATAAAAATTGAAAAAATGTGAAAAAATCGCACGATCCGAGCTCTGAATTTAAAATATCGAATATACATTTAACTGAATAAGCAATTCGTTAAAAATTTAATTTGTGACATCGTCTGTTAAAAAAATGATCTTCTAACAAAGAATAATTTTATCAGTAGTAATCATCAAGTCGGTACTTAATATCCTTGTCTACGGAATGTTAAGAATTTTGATTTCCGAGATTCGATTCCGTTTCAATCAGATTAAAGAATGATCATATTACTATCGCTTCTTGATTATATCACTAAGCCGGAAGTTTTTTCCCTAAAGTCTCTGATCTAATTAAGTTTCATTTGGATTTTAAACTCTGTTTATTTCGTTCTTGAGAATTGAAAATAGATAAGATTCCTGAGAACAGAGTAATCAAATAAAATTATTTGAGGAAAACGAATCTATACGATAAGAAACTTTTAAAAAAATTCGTTAGCAAAGGGGATTTTCAGATTAAAATTGGATTCCAGTGAAATTCCACATTTAAATTCAAAGTCAGACTGGATCAAATTATTATAGTAATAGAAGCTGGCAATAAAAGAAAGTACAAGCTTCGAATTCTGGAGCATTACGAAATACTTTCTAATAATTTTTTCTAGTAAGGTCTCTAGAGAAGTTTGTCTATCAAAATCTAAAACACATATTAAACCTTTTAAATATTTTGATGAAAATTTCATCAATTACTCCTACAATCGCCAGAATCCAAATTCCTTGTCTTTCGCTTCTTTCGTTTCTGGTATTCTATAGTTTTTGTATAGATGTTCAAGTGGATAACTTTTTCACTCATTTTCAGCAATCTCGAATCCTGACAGAAATAAAAATCTAATTGTAAAATAACGAAATTCCTTTAAATCGCATTTGATACAATTTCTTCGTATTTGTCAATAAGAAATTAAAAATTAATAATTAAACAGCTAATCATGGGATATTACTGATGAAAAACTTCGTGATATTTAAATAACTTTTAGGCAGATTTAACTAATTCATATCTAGAATGCAAAAATTCAAAACTATTCCTTTTTGGACGATCTGTGTTAGAACCTGAACTATTTTTTAATGATCGAATTCGATAACCTTAAGCTTTGATTGCAAAAGACTATTTAAATTTTCAGACATAAAAATAAGAAAATAAAAATTTGAACAATTTTATTCAAGGCTTCTCTCTTACTAATTGTTTAATTTCCAGGCGATTCGCATTTCATTTAATTCACTTATGAAAGTTTTTAATGAAAAATTCTTTAAACACCAAATTAATTCTTTCAATTTGATATTCCATCATTTTTAATAACTTAAATTTGAAATCACAAAACTTGGAACATTGTAATTAAAAATCATTCAATATGAAATAATTTAATGTAAAAACAAACCATTAAATTGTACTATTATACATATTTAAGTAATCCATTTTACAGGTTATAACTAAAACCGTTAACCACATTTAAATTCAGAATTGTTCCACTTGGAATGCTTTACTTCTCAATTATTCAGTTTTTAAAACTTCAAATTTAAAATTATTTTCTTTTGAGGATTTGAATCTTAAATTTGCACATGCGGGAAAAATGTTCAAAAACCAAGCAACAACAGGAAATGTACCGAAATTTTTTCTGAAATTTTAGTGGTTACCTTGATTTACGACAATGCAATTTTTTCAAATTATTATAAAAAATCAACTTAAAAAAAGTAAAGTTCTAAACTATGTATCGAAAATCTCATAACAAACGAATTTCAAGTGAGTGAAAACGCAGAAACTTCAATGTGGACAGAATGAAGTAGTCAAAGAATATTACTAAACATTCAGTGAATCTTTGGAATTTCTCTAGATTTGGCGACAGGCTCAAGCACAAATAAAAATGTCTAAAAAAATTTGGTTTGAAGTTCCAACTCTCTTACTTGAATCAGTGATTAGTCATTGAAGTTTCATTAATTTTTCACTTATTTCAAGGCCAAAAAGTAATTAACATTTCGGTACATTCTTCTATAAGAAAATCAATAAAGCGCGACCGAAATTTTATTGCATAGTCACTGCTCCAGATAGACAGGAATAAGTCACTGATTCACAGTGAAATTTCACAGAGTCTCATTGAATTTTTACTCATTCGAGTTAATTCGAATTCGATATCGATGATTCGCCGCAGATTTTTTATATTTTATTTTAATATCTAAGTATCAAATGGTTGAATTTTTAAACACAAAAGATGAAACTTTAACTTAAAACATTTGTTTTTCAACCACATAATTAATTTTTTTAGAAGACCGTTGAATTTCCAACTAAATATGATGAATTTTTAAGAAGACAGATTAATTTTAAAACCGAAAAGATGAAGATTCGAAAAAGAAGATTACTCTTCTACTGAAAAAGAAAAATTTTCAACTACTAAAAAAAGGTCGATTTTGAACCAAAAATGAAAGAATTATATTTTCAGTTACAAAATTAATTAAAAAAAAAAAAAGAATCATCAACAAACCAGTAAAATTTTCAATCAAGAGATGAATTCAACCAAAACAATAAATTTTTAACAAGCAGTTTTACTTTTACCCAGGCAGTTGAATTTTCATTTAAAAAAAATTATTTTCTCAAAAAAAGTTCAACTTTTAACCAGAAGACGTGAAACTTCAAAAAAATAAAACATTAATTTTCAACCAAATAGATGAATTTTGAACTAAAATGATGAATATTTAGCAAAAAAAATTTTTTTTGCAAACTAATTCAATCTTCAACCAAGCACAATCCACAATCCACAAAAGAGGATTTTAATTTAAAATAAAAAACAGTAGAATTAAAGCAAAAAATACGAATTTCTAACAAAATAGTTCAATTCTAAACTAAAGAAGATTAATTTTCAACCAAACAGTTTCACTTTTATAAAAAAAAATTTAATTTCTACCAAAACAGATGCATTTTTAAATTAAAGAGGAATTAAAAAAAAAGTTGTCTTTAACAAAGCAAGATTGCAGTCGAACTTTCAACATATGAATTAAAAAAAAGTTCATTTTTATTCAAAATATTTTCAATTTTCATACCAAAGAGAATAATATTCTAGAAAACAGTTGGATTTTCAATCAAATAATACATTTTAAAACTAAAAATACAATCTTCAAGAGAAAGCAACTGCGAAAAAATAAATATAAATAGAATTGAATTTCATCTGTGAAAGAAAGACAGATCTCTTAAATCATAGAATTAACAATTTAAGGCAAATAAATTACTAACAAGAATATTATATCAGGGTGGCCGGAATAAAAAATTTCAAATTAAAATAAAAAAATTCCAAATTTATTATCCTCGAGAGTTATTTAAAGTACCTCGTATAAAAACTCCCTGACATTTGCTAATTTCTTTTTCAAAATCCCTGACTTTTCCCTAATTTCCAGGTTTTCCCTGACTTAGGGCCACCCTGACTTGTCAAAAGTTTTATACGGTAGACTAGGATATAGGAATTTTTGAACTGACCTTGCACCATCGTTGCTGCCCTGGAGAGGACTTCCAAGGCACTCTCAACTGCCGACATGCTACGATCCCCTGGTGAAGCTTTCTTTTTCCTCAGAGGCAGCCCCCAGAAGTGAGAACTGCACTTGTGTAGTGCGGCACGTGTATATTTACAAATGAACAAGCACCAGACTGATGCCTTCAATGTTGGTTCTTTCGCAAGTGTCAATGCGTTCTTGCTCTACTATTATCGCTTCGATCTACAGTAGACATAACCGGGAAAAAAGACATATATAAGTATAAACGATTAGACGAGTAAGGTAAAACAAAAGTCGATCTTGAAACTGTTTGGGCCGCACGAGGAGACCCCAGCGCAAATAAGAGTAAAACGGGGATTAAAAAAATGTGACATTGTCTGTGGAATGCGGACCCCTTACCAGGAGCCACTTCCCTCCCACCTTCGATCATCCCGGACCCCGCGGACCCCTTATCAACGTGGTCTCCTCCCACTCTTTCCTCCCCCCACCACCTCCCTCGCACAGTCAACATCCCAATTTCATCATAATAATCAGTCATGGCTCGATCGCACCGCACGAGCGGCCCGCCAGGGTAAACATTAAGGTCGTTCAGAAAATTGATTTCTTATTTTTTTTTCAAAAGAATTCAAAAAATTAGTGGTACACCAAAAAGGATATCCTGTTAATTTGAGAAATTTGCTACAGGAGAAAACTCCAGAAAGTTAGGCCATTTTAATAGTCTGAAGTTGATTTGATTAATTTGTTGAAAATTCAACCAATTTGTTAAAAAGCCATTCTTTTTGGTTGAAAAGTAATCTGTTTTTGGTGGAAGATTCTTTTTTGTTTGAATTTAATTGTTTTTTTTTATTACAAAAACTCTTCCGATTGAGATATTAACCATAACATTTTTTATTGAGAATTCATTTTTTTTTTAACAATTCAACTGGAATGACGGTTCATTACCTACTAGCCTACACCGGAATGGTTATAGAAATTAGCTGTCAAAAAGTTCGAGTCTAAAGAAAATAATTTTTTGTTTTGTTAACAAATTATTTTTTTACTGAAAATTGATCGATTACATGTTTGGTTGAAAACCCCTTTATTTTGATAAAAATTCGCCTTTTATGTTAGGATATAAATCGTCTTGGCAAATAATCTTTTGCGTTGGAAATCCTTTTAAAAATTCAAATAATTGTTTGCAAATTCATGTATTTTTTTTTTAATAATCGTTTTTAGTAGAAAATGAATCTGCTTGGTGGAAAACCTTTTCGGTTAGAAATTAGTTCTTTGAAATTAAAATATAATTTTTTAATTGAAAATTCTAACTATATTATTTTTGTTTAAAAATTTATTTATTTTGTTGAAAATTTATCTCTTGCGTTGAAAATTCGACTATTTGGCTAAAAATTCGTTTTTAGGTTGAACATTCATTTTAGTTAAAAATGTACTTCTTTAAATGAAATGTTAACTATGTATTCCATAATTTGTAGAAAACTGATCTATTTCATCGACATTTAATCTGCTTGGTTGAAAATCCACCTACTTTGTGGAAAAAGTAACTATTTAGTTGAAAATTTATTTTACTTGGTTGAAATTTTTTGTTATTTAAAACTTAACCATTCGATTTATATTTAAAAAATTATTTGGTTGAAAATTTAACTGTTTGTGTTTCTGGGTTGAAAATTTGTTGCTTTGGTTTAAAAATGAGTGTGTTTTTCATTGAAAATGTAACTATTTTAAATATTCCACATTTACTCGAAATTTTATCATTTTTCGTTGAAAGTCTTTTATGTAGTTGAAAACTCGTGTTTTTAAGTTGGAAATGCAATTTTTTGGTTAAAAATGTCTCGATTTGGTTTAAAAATTAGTGAATTTTAGATTATCAAATAAATAATATTTTGGTGGAAAGATAAACTAAAGTTAAAGATTTCTTTTTGCTTGATTGAAAATTGTTTTTACTGACAATTTACTTGTCATACAATTTACCTATCAATCATTTGTCTAAGTTTCTATTTCACAAGTAAAAACAGAAATTTAGAAAATTAAATTTACTTAAAACTGACTTTCCAGAATTAACCAACTTTGCACCTTTCAAACAAAAAATGTAGGCAAAAGCTTTCAATGACAATTGAGACAACACTAATACTCTAATTCAAAAGGTCCAAGCATCCTTATTGACGTCAATAGGGGAGATAATTTACTCTTCATTTCCCCTATTCCGAATCCTAAAATAGAACTCACCCTTATCCTTTGCATTTACGTCAAACTGAAGGAAAGTCTCGAACAGAATCAATGTTAAATCTTTGACTTTAGATTCTTTTCATTCAAAATAATGTATTCATATTTTAAGCTAGGTACGTGTATAAAGAATTTGTTCATTTTCTTTTAAAATTGTCAACAAATTATTTCTTTCCACTTCTCGAAGAAATAATTGTATTTTATAAATTCTTAGTGGATCCATTGTTTTTCTGGATAATAATATGACTGGACCCTGTATTGAATATAAACAGAAACGAAACTCCTTTTCTTTATCGTCCCCCACTAATCAAGTTGTTGGTCGATCCAGTTTCCGGTTTTCGGGTTTTGATGCCATTCGTAGCGTACGAGGTCTTTGCGGCTAAAAAAAAACGAATCGAAATCCTTCGAATCGACTTTGTCACTTTCTTTTAAGTGCTTGGAGTAAAAAAAAAAAACGTCAAAATTTCATACTTCACTATCAAACGAAATTCCTGTTAACTTTCTCTATTATTTTACTCAAAATCGACTTAAAGAAATGGGTGCTTTCAATTTTGAACTAATAAATTAAAAAAAATTACATATATAAAATAACAGAAGATTAAAAAATATTACGAGTATGTTATTCAATTCATTGACTATTTAAATTTTGCGTTCAAAAGGAGCGTGAAAAGTTCTTTAAATCGAATTCTATCGCAATTTTCCGTTTAAACGAGGCGTATCCTCTCGTGCAAAGAAAGTTGATTCACATTTATGAATGAAAAGGAAAATTTTAGAACAGAAAGAAGATATATTTATGTAGTTAAATTACTCATTTGCTTTCTTCTAATTCTGATAATGACGATGAGATGCAATTTTGGTCTAATAAGATCTGAATTCTAGGAAAATTTTGGATTAAAACGAGCCCAGGGACTTTCTATAAAGTAGATCGAAAAAACAAATTTATGGAAAGAAAACAATGAACTATTTAGCAAAATAGTGTATTAGAACCCTGAAAAGTGTTTAAAAAATTTTATATTCATAATTTTGACATTTTCGTGTGTCAATTCAAGTTTTTGTTGCAGGTCTATTTTTAAATGTTTAAAACTTTTTAATTAACGTTCTCTGATTTTAAGAAATAGTTTTAAAATCTATAGGAATGATGAAATCATTTTTTCATCAAAAAAGTGAAAAGAATAAACTTTTTTTTAATATAAAAAGAAGAAATAATCTTTTTATAAAAAATGTTCCATTTTTAAATCATGCTAAACGATTTTTTAATGATTCCTGCTATTAAATAATTTTTTTTAAATTGGATATACTTAAGAAATCGGTAAAATAAAGATTTGTAAATTTTGTAGTCGTAAGATTTAAAAATAAAACTTAAGACTGCTCAACACTCCTAGACAGATTTAAAATTCAAGTGGCTTATGTTTGAACGTTTGACATTAAATTGTTCAAGTCATAAAATTTACCTTTGCACATTTCAATTTTTAAGTATATGTATATTTTTAACTCTTCCTATTTTATATTGGATACAATTTTTGTCTCCAGTTTGAACATTTTCAATATGCTTTAAAATTCTATTATTATTATTTAAGAAGCTTCAAGTTATTTTTAAAGATTTTAATTAAAAATATTTTGAATTTATATTTTTTAAAGTTTTATTAGAATAATTTTGTAAATTAAAAAATAAATAACACTGTCAGTACACACGGTGGCATATTTTTGAATATGTAGAATATTTTAAAAAATAGTTAACAGATGACAGTGTATTCTTAAATTGCCGATTAATCATTATTTATTTTAAAAAATTAATAAAGATATATAGTATATTTATATTGAAAAGGGGAGAAAGAAGAATTTTTTCGATAATAGGGGGAAAAAGAGAAACACAGTGGAACAAGATAAAGACTGTGCTCCCTGCCCTTTACACATAGAAATTCCATCGGAATTCCATGAGAAATTCCTAAAGGAGCTTCCAGAAGAAACTTTGATATTAGAGGCCAATGTTTACATTTAGATGATCGTTATTTACAAAAAAAAGAAAGAAAATAATATTTAATACTGTTAATCATACTATTTCTAAGAAACAAAATCAGATCGGGTTCTGAACACGATTAATCCGCTACTGAGTGCTCCGCAAAAATGTGCATCTTGTCGAGCGCGCTACTCCAATTCGAAAATAACATTTCAGTTGGAATTCCTTTATAATATTGCCAAATGTCTCTTTTGAAAATCACGAATTCTACTTTGTATACAAAAAATAACAACGATCTATAAACACTTAATAAAATATAAGTATTTTTTCTTAAATCTTTAAATAATAATGGTCATCAAAGAAAAATATAACAATATAATAATATATATAAATTTAAAAAAAAATGAAACCTTTCCAGTAATATACGAAATTCCTGAGAGTAACTTTCACACTCGGACAAAAACAAACACATATATAACGACGAAGGAATTTCATACATCAGAAGCGGCATTTAAAAAACACTCGCGCGCGTAATTTCTATAAATAAAGAAAAATAATTTCACATTGTTTCACAATTTTGGATTTGCTGATTTTCATTCGAAACATTGGAAAAAATTCACACGTTTCAAACAGATCTTTCATCATGTTTAAATTTTTTGCAATGACATCTGTTGTAAAAAAATGTCCTTGATTGTGAGAGTAAGGGGTAAATATTCGTAAAAAAAGGAGTTAATTTCGGGGATCGGGGGTCCGGATTGGAAGGAGACATCCTGGTTTTATCACGTCAGATGTCCGTACGACTTCGAATCAATAGAGGAATGCGGCGTAGCGTAAAAAAAAGGAGCGAGACATGCATTCCAGAGAGTAAAACGATGATTTTCCGCGAATGATAACTCACCTGGTCTGACGTTGACACTTGCACAAATGTGGGTCTAGATGATCAACACGATGTTTCCCGGCACATTTAGCCCGAGGGCAACGCGTATTTTCATTGAAAAGGATGAAAATCTAATGGTATCAAATGGTATGCGGGCGGATACACGAGCACGAGCACGGCCTGTTTGACACGAACACGAGTGAGAGAGAGGACGGAGAGGAGTGGAGTGGAGGTTGGGAGGAGGTGATTTCCTTCCCCACCACTTTGTACAGTGGAATGCTGGCGGTCCGACGCGCTCTGCAGGCAAAACTGCCAATCCCGAATATGCCAGAGTCCGTGTAAATATGGTCTAAAGTCCCGAACGATCCCAAAATCATTGTTTATACATTCGAGAGCACCAGGAAACCAGAAGATTCTTTTCGAAGCAAACAAAATTCCAATCATTCAAATTCAAAACATATTTTATCTAGGTTATTTTACTTTCAGGGACGTGTTACGTACTATGTACAATTGCACATACATATATTATAAATCAAAGTGCAGAATACGCCTTATTTTGCAACATTTAAAAATTGGAACTGACAAGGCCGACTCCAGTTTTTATATGTTTAAAAAATAAGTTAAATTATAATGGGGCTCAAATGGGGCATTGAATGTTAATATATATGTCATTAATTTAAAATGTAGAATACGAACAATCTATCTCAAGTCGCCAATTTTTAAATTTATTTATAAAATCAACAAAAATAGATTTATCATTAATTTCTGAACATTTTGACGAAGCGTTCTAAGCGTACTTTAGAACAAAATCCAGATTAAAATTTTTTATTTGGCAGCACACCGAATTTTATTCATGTCAAATCAGGCAGGGCCCTACAATGATATTCGAAAAAGTTATGCGTATTTGAATTTTGTGCTTTGCTTTAAAAAAAAATCTCGAATTTTTTTCTTTAAACCTCTATAGCTATCGACCTAATTGCAATATTCATTATTTTATTTTTGATTCTAATAGCATTTTTCAGAAAAATTTAAATTCGATTTTCTTAAAAAAACCCACCTTCAAATTTTTTCGATATATTTTTGAAATTTTACTTTGATAATGAAGATATCTTGTAAGCTTGATGCTTACTAAATGAATTTTGTAGACAGGAGAATTTTTTATCTTACAATCGATTTTTCTACTTTTACTTTGAAACAATCACGGATACAAAAAAATGTTACGATAAAAATTTACACGTTTAAAAATGTTCTATAAAAAATGTCTCTTTTTTGCAATATTTTTGATAGTTTACGAGAAAAATTCAATAATTACATTTTAGGGGGAAAAAATTCTCCCGAACGCAAAATTTTTCATAAAACATTTTATCGTATCTGTCATTGTTTTCAAGAAAAAATAGAACATTTGATAGTAAGAAAAAAGAATTCTCCTGACTACAAAAGTTATTGAGCAAGCATCAAACTTACAAGATATCTTCATTATCAGAGTAGAAATTTAAAAAAAAATGACTATTAACACTATTAGAATTAAAAATAAAATAATAAATATCTCAATTAGGCCAAATGTTGTTGAGGTTTAAAGAAGACAATTCGGGATTTTTTGAAAAACAAAGCACAAAATTCAAATACGCATAACTTCAAAGACATTTTTTTTCGATTCGGAAAAATAAGTATTGCCCAATTTCCTCAAATATATATCGTCTATGATAGATCCTGCAATTTCAAGTGTAGGACCCTGTCTTATTTGAAATTGCTTCGGTCAGTAGTTATTTAGATTTTTTACTTTTGCTTCCTCTTTATGGCCAAGTTACGCTTGATATTTAATCCTAGTGATGAAGGTTTCATTTTATTCTTTGAAGGATTCTCTACAATTCTATTTGCGTGGTGTTTATTAAAATTGACACTAGTCATTGTGTATAACAATAGTAACTGTATGATTTCTAAATTAATTTTTTGAAATAAAACCCACTCTGACATAGAATTTTAGGGAATCATTCGAAGAATAAAATGAGGTCTTGATCATTATGATTTTTAGAAATTTGTAACAGATTTATTTTGTCGATTTTATCAATTATTTTTAGGACAGGCAACTTTTAAACTTGATTGTACTCAGTGTACACTATTAAAAACACTGCGACGTTCCGAATTGAAAACAATAAAATGACTCCCACATATGAATAAAATAAAAAAATTGTGGAATTTGTTGGAGGCATGCCTCGATCAAGTCGGGAATTCACGAGAGATACTTTGTTACGACACACATCAGTCATTGTCCCTGATGTTACGTGTATCGACGATATAAATATTTTTAATTAGTTATTTATAAATATTTTATACACTGAGACATAATGGTTAAAAAAGAAAACGCAATCAGAATGCCACAAGTAAAAACGACATGACAGCTGATCCTTAGTTTTGCAGCAGGTTTCATTTAAATGGTGGAAAGTTAAGTATGCATTCAAACATATACATATTAGTAGATGATTCTGCTTTCTCAAATATTGAAAAAAAATTGTTATGAAATAAAACTTCAATAATACGCTGAAAAAACTGAATCATTCTCATTTACTAGAGCATACCTCAGAAAAACTGGACTTCGAAAAAAGAAGAAGTATGTTCATGGCGACGTTCAAGGAATAATTTTTATCCAATAACTTTTTATTTTCATGCCCTAAACCCCTTTGTATTATGCCCAGAAAATGCCCTGAAAATGAAAACGATACAGTTAATGACTTCCAAGCAATTATTTATTTATTTGAACAATTTTCATTTGTTAAAAGGATCTTTCTCCTGTTAGTTAAAAAGTAATTTTTTGAATAGTTACCATTGGTTTAAACCATTTTTTCATCCTGTTAATCGTGAAAAGCTTTGATTTTCTGATATAAAATTTTGTTCGTGAAAGACAGCAATTATTTAAACAATTAATATTACTTGCTCCTTTTCACAGGAAAGATCAAAGAAAATTCTAGTTTCAAAAAATGATTAAGGTTTAAACTATGAGGATATAAGTACTTAAAAAAAAATTCTGAATAATAATGAGCGACATATACTTTAGTCAAATAAATATTTTTTTCTGGAACAAATTAGAAGCACGGACATCTTTGCCTTGTTATTAAAAAAATTAAAATTTCAAGATTTTCGTAACATGTTTGCTTGGAGTATTACTTTAGGTTAAGAGATTGGTAAAAAGTGTACCTGAATTTAATTTAGAGTATAAAATTAACTTTAAAATAAGCCCTTTGTGAATATCCTGCGAAAAATATTTTGAGAGTTATGAATTTGTTAATTCACATTATGCGTTTTTCAGGGAAGACAAAGGGTGGATGAAATTACATTGCTGCAAAAAAATCGCGTTCGGGTTTTTTCTATTGAATTCATAAAGTTGATAGTTCAAAGTATTGAAAAACTTGTTTTATTCAAAATCCAAAAATGACAGAGAGGTGGGGAAGCACTTGTTTTTAAACATTCATATTTTGTAAACAAAAAAACTGTTGTTGAGTTCAATTTCGCTGAGATGATTTCTAACAGATGTGCATTTTCAGAAAAAAGTATGTTTAAGATGTGAACATTATTTTTCAAACTGTTTAGAATAAATCGTTATGAACAATAAATTTCTTTCCATACTTACAGGTGTCTGAAAAAATCTGAAAAAATGGTGTATAACCATTCAGAAATTTGTTTATAACGATTTTTTATAAACAATGTGAAAAATTGTTCTGACAACTTTAACATAACTTTTCCTGAAGACTCACATTCTTCTAAATATTTGAGCGAAATTGAACTTAACAGATCTTTTTTTATAAAATATGAATGTTAACAAAAGTGCTCCCACACCCCTCTGTCATTTTTGAATTCTGAAATCCGAAAAAATGTTCCTTTTTGCAAGAATGAAAATTCAGCATCGCTTTTCCTTCAATGAAAAATGCACAATGTTAATTAAAAAATTAATATCTAGTAAACTATACGTCCAAGGATATTCGCAAAGGGCTCCTTTTGAAGTTTATTTTATACTGTGAAAATAAAGTCCTATAAACTTTTTACCTATCTCTTAATCGAAAGTAACAGTCCAAAAAAACGTGCAGTGAAAATGTTGCGAATCCACATTAAGAATAACAAATAATTGAATAAGAAATCAGCTTCAAACTTTTCAGGTCTTCAGAAGAACGCACATCAAAATATGTTAAGGTAAAGATGTCCAGAATAATTTGTTCACGGGCCTTTTTTAGCTAATTTGACTGTACTAATAGTGTAAGAGATTTAAAACAAAACAAGAATTTTTCTCCATTTTTTCTATGAAAAGGCGCAATTGCATGATTACTAATTTTTTAAATAATTGCAAAACTGTCTTCTACAATAAATGCCACTTTTAACAGAGGAAAAATTGTTTAAATAATCATAAAATTGGTAAATTAAAAATATTATTCTTGAATTTCATCAACTGTATCATTCCCCCCGAAAAATAATAAGTTTTCACGATTTAAAGCCGAAACAAAAATTGTATAAAATAACAATAATTATTTAAACAATTCAAAATTCGTCATAAAAAACTTTGAAACTTGTCCCTTATCGAACCAAATAATTCACGTTGAAAAAGTTTTCAAAAAAATACCGTCTTTAGCATGAATTTGACATAAAACTTAGATTTTGCATTTTTGGGACATTTTCCGTGTACAAAGTAGGGGACTGCGAGGAAGGTAGGGGGGGGGGGGGGGGGGGGGAGGTCAAAAGTTTTGGAGAGAAAAATAGTTATTTGCACAGCCCTTCAGAGGTGACCAAACTTTTATTTACAAAATCTTAATAAACAGTCATGGGGTTTTCCATTTTTTCAAAAACTGAGTTTTTCCCATTTAAAACTGCATGTTAATTTTGAAAATCCCGGGAGCACGGGGGTCGGCCACCAGAAATCGAAAGTTGAATTTTTACAGGTATAAATTTCGACTAAGTTAGTCTACAGTCTACACTCAACAAGTAGTACGAATATAGCCCCTTTCTTACGATGACTTGACATCCTAATTATGATTATTTATCGCTGTCCTTATTTTGTTATTGTTTGTACTATCTTCTGATTTTTCATGCCCAAAAACAGAAAGTCGCGACTTTTCTTGCTCGGACCTAAATTTTGTTCACAATTTTCTAATCTTATTGTGACCGTTCAAGTATATTTCAAAATTTTAAAAACATTTTTAAAATAAAAACGTTGACCTCAAAAAAGTTATTTGTATAATTTATAAACTTAGGAAATAAACATATAATTATTTTTCAAAATTCAAGAATTTTGTTAAAAAGAAAAGACGGTTTTTTGTATTCTAGATTGTATTCAAACTGCAACTGTTTTGTTGAAAAATCGTCTTTTTGGGTTGGTCGCATGTTAACTTTTCTTTCAATGTTCATATTTTCGGTTTAAAAATTCAACTGTTTTGTGAAAAATTCGTCTTATTGTCAGACAAATGCTACGTTTTGGATGCATTTTTTTCTTTATCCACTGAAATATCTTTCTTGGTTGAAAATTCATCTTTTTGTTTTAAAAATTCATCTGTTGTAGAAATTTGATCTATTTGGCTTAAAAAAAACAATTGCTTGGTTGATTCTTTTTTGCTAGAGGATTTTCAACTAGAGTTCAATTTTCAAATCGAACAGTAGGATTTTCAAAAAAAAAGGTGGAGTTTCTACAAAAAAATGTACTCGTTGATATTAAAAAAAAAAAAATTAAAAAAATAAAAATAAATAAATCAACGAAACAGTTCAGTTTTGAGTATTTTAATAAAAAAATATTAAATTTCTACTAAGAGACATGAATTTTAAAACCAAAAAGACGAATTTTTAAACAAAAAGATTACATTTTTCTCAAAAAAAGACGAATTATCAACAAAGTACATGAATCTTCGAATAAATAGATGAATTGAAGGACGACAGTACATAACAAGATAACAAACAAAATCGGAATTTTTCAGGAGAAAAAAAAATTCTGTAAAATGGAAATCCCCATTGAAAGATAAGATAAAAGTCCACTTCCAAGATGACGTGTTGCTGAATTAAGCCTGAACAAATTTGATGAGAAAAACTTATCTAGTTTCGAAGAAATAGATGTGTCAGTTGACAATGTCAAAGTGACACTGACCACAAATTCGAACAGGCTCAGCTGCGGTTTTCGATAGAAAATGAATCATCAGTTTAAATAAAAAAAAACTTACTTCGGGGATCATATCGCAAAAGGAGCTCAAAAAAGAAAAAATAGGGCAATTTGTCACGAAAATTTGGAAAATATGGTAAATGTTAAACATTTGTTTTTATGAATGTAGAGGGCTAACAGTCTAAGTTTTTAGAAATTCCAGGTGAATTTTAACGAATTAAAGATAAGAGAATGCTGAAGAACTTAAAATAATTGAAAAGAGTTCCGAACGAATTAATAAATTTACAAAAATCCATAGATAAATGGAAGCGCATAAAATTAGTGAATAAGAATTAGATAAAATCCATAACAATTCAAATGTGAATTTAAAAGTACTCTGGTTTACTTCAACATAATGCAAAAGAATTAGAAAAATGTCAGAAATCCTTGGGTTCCCTGCTATAATTTATTAAAAAAGAGTCACCAGCGTTTTTTTATTTTTAGAAGTTACTATAGTGACTTTATCTTTAAAAAGTGACTAAAAAGTGAATTCATACAAAAACTGACCAGTGACTATGTAGTAGCCCTGTAAATATAGAAAGGAAAATACAATATTTTATAAAAAAAGTTATTTATTTAAAAAAAATGCTGAATGGTATTAGAATAATTTCTGCCATTAAAGAATTAATTTTTTTAAATTTGACATTGATTAACGCTTTCAATTCAATTTCAATTTTCGTTCAAAATAGATCAAATGAACAATTGTGGGTCCGGATGCAATAAGGGCACATAAAATTTTTTCGTGCGAAAACGAAGTCCCCTGGAGGCTTTAGAAAAAAATTTCGAATTTTAATTTTCA
>NC_046663.1:73461421-73486067 GCF_010883055.1 Belonocnema kinseyi
AATGACCAATTCTACAAGAGATTGCTGTGGCTTTATCTATTTAATGTTCACTTTTATGATTCAGAACAGAGCTACATGTATCCTTTTTTAGAGGGAAGTGCCTAAAAGGGTGCAAATACTGTGTGCAGTTTTCTCAATCATGCAGTGTAACAAGAATTCAACCATGTTCGTCACGAAAAGATTGTCCTTATTGCATCCGGACCCACAATTGCAATTTTCTTCCTATAATTTTAAAACGAAATTTGAGACTTTTCTACACTTCTATAAAGATTTAAAATTCAAGTGGCTCAAGTTTGAACGTTTGAATTTAATTTGTTTAAGTTAGAATATTTAGTATTGCAAATGATCGACTGAGAATATTAAAATTTTAATTAAGTATTTAATTTCAAATATTTAAAATAAAAAAAAGTTTCACAATTTAAATATTCCTTTTTAAAATTATTATATATTTTGTAACTTTTAATTTTATATTATACATTAACTTCTGTCTCCTGTTATCACCTTTTCAACAATTTTCAGTATCACGTTTTTTAAAAAGATTTTTATGATATACAATTATTTTATTTTGTACTTTATTTATTTATAAACAATTTACTCAAGTACATCAATATAATTTTTTTACTAAAATTATGAATCATGGAAAAAAATATTTTAAACAAAATGGTTCAACCTTCAATTAAGTGGTTCAATTTTCAATAAAAAATTATGCATTTTTAACTAATAATGTTACAGTAGATATTTGAACCAAAAAAGCTATTAATTTTTTAATCAAAAATAGTTGAACGTAACTGAGAGGTGAATTTTCCACAAGAATCCTCAATCAAAAAAGATTAATTTTCAAACAAACAGTTGAATTTTTGAACTAAAGACGAAATTCTGAACAAAGAAATAGTTGATTTTTCAGCGAAGAAAGATTTTTTTTTTGAATTTGAAAGGCTTTTAAAATATTATTTGTTTTTTGCGAAGAACGGTTTATTAAATTATTTTTCATTTCAAATAAAGAAATTTCCTACCAGAAATTGTTTGATTTGAGGGATTTTTGTATCAAGAATAAAGCCGTAATTCTAAAGCTCATATTTTTATTTCACAAATTAATTTTCCTGCCGTACGAAATATTATAAAATGCTATCTAATGAATTTAATAAAACTTTTAAAATACGTATAAAGCGGACGTGACGAGCAATTACACAAATGCAATAAATGCATTCAGAATAAACAACATTAATAAATACATATCTAAAATATAAGTCTTGTCCGATTCTTAGACAATTTTCAACAAAGCATAATGCTTTACATCAAAATAAACTGAATTTATATCCCTACATTTATAAGAAAATTATCTGAAATCTTGCAATTAAAACTAGCAATAACAAAATTGCTTAAAATGTGTACGTTAATCCTGGTCTGGAAATTTATATTATAAAATCCATTGCACTTAATGTAAGTATAAGGATATAATACGACTTTGAAATATATTATAAAATGAAAATTTGTATAAAATAATATAAAAATTCGTTCCTTCCAAGAGATCACTGATTGAAGTCTCCTAGTTAGAAATGAAATCAAAACAGCTAACTTATCCTAATTTTAATAACCTTACCTTTAATAATAAAATGGCAATAAAAATAAACGCATCCGTCTTCATAGCCCTCACTACTGAAAATTACCTAATATAAAATGTAAAAAAATTTCTTCTGTGATTGACTGCAAACTATTTTTCAATACTGTTAGACACCATGTCGATTTTTTAATACACTTCGCAGCAGGCCTTTGAATGCAAGTAATTGATCAAAACTGATATTTAAAAAAAGCTTTGGTTTCTTTTGATTCCTTCTCACGAGTTTTCCTCTTCATCGCTTGAGTCGAGCGCATAGCAGAACTAAAAATAATAATAAATATAATATATAAGCAATTATTCTTTTAAAGTTTTATAAACAGTTATGGAATTGATTAAATATTTACTTCGTCTAAATCTGGGCGTTTTAACAAATCTTCAAGGCCAGCTAATTTTTCAAGATAATTTGGTTCATTGCAGGCATCAAGGACAAATGAAAATCCTCTCTCTTTGTATTCATTGATAACAGGATAAGAGCAAGCAGTACATGAAGGAAACCGGTGAGTGATTGTTAATCGCATTTCGTGACCCCAGAGCGATCCACGAATCGTATGAGGAATTCCGCCCAATAAACCGATGCTTGAATTATTTTTATTTGAGCGACCTTGATCCTTACTATCATCCATCAAAGCCGCCGCTTCAGTTCTGTAAAAAAAAACATATATAAAACCATTGCAATTTTTAACAAAGGACCCCGCACCAAATGTACAGTAAAATGGCCACCGGTGAAAAATTCTAAAAAATTTTTTTTTTGTATTTTCGAACCTGCAAAGCAATAATTTGAAGGAAAAAAGTAAGAAAAATGGACAGTTTTTTTACAAACAATTGTCAAAGTTTCAATTTTTATATGTATTTTAATAGAAAAATGCTGACTTTCGTGAAAAGTTTTTTTTCTCCTAAACTAATAGTTGGATTTGGTTCAAACTTGCACATTTTTACTATCATTCCTACCAAAACAAAAGGTTCATATCTAAGATCTAGAAAGATAAACGGTTAATGGGGTATACACCATGATATAAGGGTGTTTTCATACCTCAAAACCCAAGTATGGAAATTATCATTTCTTAGTAACTAAAGTCACTAGGTATTTTTTATTCAATTACTAGGGTATGAAATAACTTTCAGATAAGTAGACGAAGTGTGCATGTCAAGGGGTTGTTTAATCATCCCTTATTTAGAGAAGCAGAGAAATTAACTTTTCGTAAGGAATAAATCACCAAAGATCAGACTTATAATTTATAAAAACCCAATTAAAATATAACCCGTTTAAAATATTGATTTCCTTGATTTAATAATCAGGGGATGATTAAATGAACCTGTAAATAAATTCTAATACAAATCCTAAAAAAAATGCTACCTGTATATATTTTAAAGTGATTCTGTTCATCAATGTTATAACAAAAAATATTTCTGGTACTTTATCCCATTTAAAATATCGATTTCCTTGGTTCAATAATTAGGGGATGATTAAATGACCCTGAAAATAAATTCTAATGCAAATCCTGATAAAAAATGCTACCTGTATATGTTTTAAAGTGATTTTGTTGATCAATGTATTAATAAAAAAATCTCTGGTACTTTAATCCGTTTAAAATATCAATTTCCTTGGTTCAATAAATAATGGGTGATTAGGCGACTCTGAAATTAAATTCTTATGCAAATCTTGCTAAAAAAAGCTACCTGTATATATTTTAAAGTTATTCTGTTCATCAATGTTATAACAAAAAATATTTCTGGTACTTTATCCCATTTAAAATATCGATTTCCTTGGTTCAATAATTAGGGGATGATTAAATGACCCTGAAAATAAATTCTAATGCAAATCCTGATAAAAAATGCTACCTGTATATGTTTTAAAGTGATTTTGTTGATCAATGTATTAATAAAAAAATCTCTGGTACTTTAATCCGTTTAAAATATCAATTTCCTTGGTTCAATAAATAATGGTTGATTAGGCGACCCTGAAATTAAATTCTTATGCAAATCTTGCTAAAAAAAGCTACCTGTATATATTTTAAAGTTATTCTGTTCATCAATGTTATAATAAAAAATCCCTGGTACTTTATCCCGTTTAAATACCGATTTCCTTGGTCCAATAATAAAGGGATGATTAAATGACCCTGAAAATAAATTCTACTGCAAATCCTGATAAATATGGCTACCTGCATATGATTTTATGTGATTTTATAAGCCTAATCTTTGGTGATTTATTCCTTACGAAAAGTTAATTTCTCTGCTTCTCTAAATAAGGGATGATTAAACAACCCCTTGACATGCACACTTCCTCTACTTATCTGAAAGTTATTTCATACCCTAGTAATTGAATAAAAAATACCTAGTGACTTTAGTTACTAAGAAATGATCATTTCCATACTTGGGTGTTTGAGGTATGAAAACACCCTTATATCATGGTGTATACCCCATAAACCGTTTATCTTTCTAGATCTAGGATATGAACCTTTTGTTTTGGTAGGAATGATAGTAAAAATGTGCAAGTTTAAACCAAATCAAACTATTAGTTTAGGAGAAAAAAGACTTTTCACGAAAATCAGCATTTTTCTATTAAAATACATGTAAAAATTGAAACTTTGACAATTGTTTGTAAAAAACTGTCCATTTATCTTACTTTTTTCCTTCGAATTATTGCTTTGCAGGTTCGAAAATACAACAAAAAATTTTTTTTAGAATTTTTCACCGGTGGCCATTTTACTGTACATTTGGTGCGGGGTCCTTTAAGATACAGTTAAAAAATAAATAAAGTATTCATCAACTAGCAGTAAATGTGTCCTGGGTTTTTATTTACTAACATTACAAATATAAACATTTCAAAAATCCATACTTCAACAAATTTTAAAATATAAGGAGCTTTTCAAATTTATGAAATAATGCTTAATAATTTCGAGTTAAAAGAAAGTAGATCAGACAAAATTTGGAAAAAAGACTATATTTCAAATGCGATAAAATGTAATTTGAAATTGAAAGTATGAGGAATTCAACAATATTTTATCATTGGTTTTCAAAATTGAAAATTTTCAGAAGACAATTTCGAAATTTTGACTATTATTACATAAGAAAGACGTTGAAATAGTTTAATTTCGATTTAAAAGCATTTAAAATCGAAACTTGACAATCAAACTGAAAACTAATTTGAATGTTTCGAAGTCAAATCTTTGAAAATTTTAGAATTAAACTTTTTTATCATATAAAGAATTTATAATTTAATATTGAAATTGATTCCACTAATTTTTCTAAGGTCAAAAAATAAATTCAACGTCATTTTTCCGTTAAAAATGAAAAAATTTGCATTTATAATCTTTTAAAATTGAATTATTCTGAAAAAAAACATTAAAAATAAACTAATTTTAAATGTAATTTTAAACGTAAAACATTAAAAATGAAAAAATGTGTACCACGAAACGTTAGAAATTTAACGAATCCGAACTTCATTTAAAAATGAAAAATAACTAGGGATTGTGATCTTAAAACTCTTTTCTATACTTAAATCCTTAAGTTTTAAAAAATTATTTAAAGTAAATTAAAATCATTTAAAAATTATTCATTTTCAAATCTTTAAATATACTTTTTAAAATACAACCATTTCAATTTTAATTTCAAAAGTAAACCTTATGGAAGGGAAAAATGGAAAATTCAGCGACTAATATGAAAATTCTTAGGAAAATTCATAACTCTAACATTGTAAAAAGTTTGAACGTTTCAATTCGAAATAGTTTTTTTATTTAAGTTTGAAATGTTCCATATTTATATAGTTTGAAATGTTCGCTTCGCTTGCAACTTTGAGCGCGCATATAGGGCGCGCGACTGTCGGTTCTCGCGCTTTGCGCTCGATAATCTATTTAACTCGCGCTCGATTATATATTTATCCCACATTTGTGCACAGACCTTTTAAAATTAAAGATTAAAACATCAACAGCTGTAATTTGGTAATTGTGAATTCTCTTTTGTTAAAGCGCGTTCGGCTTTAGCTAACACATTCTCTTCACGTATCTCGTGCTTCGCACTCGATTTTATCCAAAAATGTTAACTTTTCTACATTATGTTCAACACTTTTATATCAAATGTATATGACATTTATTTAGATTATTTAGCAATACTCATTTTTCACATAAAACCAATACCATCTCATTATGATGTGAATGTAATAATTAATTATTTTTTGTGCGATAAAAATTTGAAACGTCGATTTTTTAACAAAATTCAAAAAGTCGTTATGATAATCTTACAGTGCCTTCAAAAAGTGAAGTTTTTCTTCTCTTGGCTTTTTTCATATTGTGCTACAACTCTGGTAATTGTCTTGCTTTAAAAAAAAGTCATCGGGATAAACTGTTCATATTTTCGTTTTTTATAAATAGCCGTACATGGAATTTTCGAATCTTGAAAAAATGTGGTCTTTATAATTTTGTAATTTTTATCCAAAATAGCTGGATAACGAACTGGATTTATAGTTTTGGCCCCTAAAACTGTGTGCCAAAGCACAAATCAATCCGAATAGTCTTTCAACAGTTATCCGGCATACAGACGACAAAAACAACGAAAACGACAACCAGAGACAGGCAGAGACGTAAAAACTTTTTTTTCTGACTCAGGAGGTCTCAAAACTTCGACATTTGATGTAATCCACGAAAGTCATTTTTCACATAAAACCAATACCTTCTCATTATAATGAGAATGTAATAATTCCACTTTTAATACTTGGTTCTAAATTATTATTAGGATTTTTAAAGCTTAAATTTGACAACATTATGTTCTTAATTTGTCATTATTATGAATATTGATATTTGCGATTTCGAAGAATTTAAGAAATCAGAACAATTTTGTATGTTTAAAACTGAAAATTTGCAATTTTGAAAGATTAAATACTGAAATTTTTCCGACATTCTTAATATTTAAATGTAATAAAAATTGGAAACCTCTAAAAATGAAGAAATTGCATACCAAATATTTTCGATTTTAAGCTTTCCAAGCAAAAAGACTGTAGTTTCAGGGCCTACAAAATTAAAATTCTTTATAATTCTTCATTCAAAACTATAATTTTAAATTGAAATTATAAACATTTACAAGATGATATGTAAATATTATTAATGAGTATCATATCATGAAGTATCATGTGACATTCAAAGCGATTGGATACATTTTTTTATTGAAAATGGGATTATAATTCAACACTTTCAAAATTCATGAATGCTAACTTGAAGCGTTAAAAATGAAATAATTACAAACTTCTTTTAACAATTGAACCATTCTTAAATAAATCTTGAAACTAAGTTATTCAAACTTAATCATTTTCCAATTTTGCTTTACGCTTTTTAACATTCACTCAATTTAATCTATAGTAAAAAGTTAATAAGTTGAAAATCAATGATAAAACGTTTAAATGTAAGGAAAACCACTTCACGATGAAGTCAATTTTTTATTAAATTGTTTTAAAATTTAGTGAATTTCTCTTTTTCTGTAACACTGCCCAAAAGTATAAGAGAAATACCAATTTTTGTTATCTGAAAAATATATTAAACAAACGTTAATTACGTGAAAAAATGTATTATTTATTATTTCTCCATACATATTTTTAGTTTATCGCGCTTAAATACAAAAGAATTTTAAGTTTAAAACTTTTCCTCTAATTTTTTTCTTGAGCGTGCGATAAAAATTTGATAAGTTTCTGGCGATTTGCACGCTGCAAGTAAATTAAAAACTTGTCGGATAAATATTTCTACTTTTACCAAGAAATCTTGATTAGTTCCTCCGAAAGGACTTTTTAATTTAATCTTTTAAATAAGTAGAGTTACTGTTTTTTTGTTTGCCAATCTCAACTTGCATTGAGAAATTCTGTTATCAAATTCGAATTAAGCAGCCCAAAAAATGTTCGAAAACTAATTTCTATGGAAATCGGATCACTAATAATTCAGATGATGAAAAATGACCGACGAGTTTTTCGAAAAATTGTTTTAAAAAACATGAAAGAAATATTTTCAATCTCAAATACTTTCAAAATTGCTTAATCTATCACCAATAAGGAGTTTAAAAACAAAATACATTATTTCAAAATACTTTTGCAACAAAAATTCTTTCTATCAAACGTGAGCACGGCTAGCCTCGACTGAGTTGAATCCAAAAGTGCTTGCATATCCAGTTTCTCTGTTGTACGTGTTTCGGTGATGCTCCTCGGTTATTTGAAACCAAGAAAGAAAAAAATCGTAATAAGCATTTTTAAGAAAAACAATTTTTCATTTTTAACGATTAAAAATCTCACTATTCTCGAAATGGACGAAGAATATGAATAGCAGCTTATAGTTGAAAATTGTTCAACTTTTAAAACTGTTTGTTCGTAGTTCAGTAAGAATGTGAAGAACATGTTACATGAGATTATTAAGGTTCCTGGCCTTTTTAACGATTAGAAATCTTACTTTTGTAGAAAATTATGTAAAAAATTTAAATGGTACATTAAAAATATTAAAATGAATGTTATTTTAGTTAATTCGTATACATTTTTTATATATTTTTTTAATTAATTAAAACACATCGGAGAAACATATGGTATGGGTTAATCTTTTGTAATATAAGGTAATCTATTCAATCCCTGATATCTTGTGTAATCCTATGTAATTTAGTGGAATACCATCCCAAGCTTTTTTGTATAATTTCTTGTAATATTTTGGTATATTAATAAAAATACAATTTTTTATCTTTTAAATCTCTATTAAACACGAGATTAAGCGTTTTTGGCACTACCTAATTTTTTCATATTGTTTTTTTCACTTACCAAAAACTAAAGAAAATAAAAGTGCTTAGAAAAAAATATAAATTAGTTCATTTTAGTAACGTTATAGACTTTATATCCCTTATATATGTTTTGCTTAATTATTATTGTATTTGTTCCTTTTAAGTTTCTTCTACCTTTGTTCGATTATTTGTCTTTTGTCCTTCTTCACTGTGTGATTATCAAATTAATGATATAGTTGCATACATTTTAAGTAATATATTTTTAAAAAGTGCATGAAATTCTAAAAATATAGGTGATCTATTTATGAGAAAAAATGTTCAAAAGGTACAGAAATCCTTATTGAAACAACCTTGAGACATAACACTTTCAATATCACAGCCAATTAGCAATGCCTCATTTTCATACAAAAAATTTAAAAATTATACTTTTCAAACATTAAAAAAAATTTTTAAACCTAACAATTTTTAATTTCCTAAAAATAAAATTGAAACTTAATTGTTTTCTCAATCGAGTAAGTACAGAAATCAAGTTAGATGTCGTAACAAAAACCTGATCTCTCAAAAAATAGTTTCACTGTGATTTTAAGAATAAAATAATATAACTAATGATGTTATTTCAAATAAAAAAAAACATTATTTTAAATGAAATGTGTTTAAAAAGTGAATTTTTTTACAATCTCTTCTTACCAACTTTTGAAAAATGCTTGAATTATAATAAAAGACTACTGTTTACAATTTTGAAGCTACATTTTTCTATGGCTAAAATCTTGAGTTATTTTTTTTTTAAGGAAATCATTTTCAAACAAATAACTATATTTGAATTTTATTGATTAATTTAATTTTATTATTTTATTCTCTTTAAAACTGGAAACAGAGAGTTTTAGGGAATGATTTTCCTTCCAAAATAAATCATAATTTATTAGGCTTCAACCATTTTTGAAAAATTGGTAAGATGCGTCGTTAAGAAATTATTCAAATGAACAAAATATTGTTAAAATATTGATTTTTTTGTAAGACTTACATTTTTTATTAAAAAAGTATCCCTTTCCGTTCATAATACATGACTGATGATATTTCATTTCTTAAAATTATAGATCATTTTCTTCCAGATACGTGATTTTTGGCACGACAACAAACTTAAGAAAATTTTTTAATATCTATTATATTTCTGCATAAATTCCGAGATTATATCTTTAAATTTGTATAATATTGTGAAACACTATATGTAACCTCATGTAAACTTGTGTAATCCCATGTATTATCATATAAGTTCTTGTAATCTTATGTAATTCTGTAATCTTGTATTCTAGAGTACGTAGAAAATGTATGTGTTTAAACCCTCGATATGGATATTTCATCGTACCTAGTGAAAAAGACACGTTTCCTGTTAAAAATATTTTTGACAAAAAAGAACAGAAAAACAATTAGACTCAATTGGGCACGGCTTGCAATGGGCTTAATCCTGAATCGGGAGTTGAGTGTATTTTACTGTGTCTTGCAAGTCGCAACACATTATAAGCTCAAAGGAACTTTAAATAATGCATACATCAAAAAATTGGATTCAAAATCAGGGTGGCCATTTTAATCGAAGAACAAAATTCCCGGTCATTTCACGGTTATTTTCCGGTTCGCAAATATTTTTCACGCTCAATGTAATTTAAAAAATCTAACTCTATTCTAAACATTTTTCGATTTAAAGAAATAAACAATAAAAAACAAATTAAATTTACACGTATGGAATGGAAGGTACTAACACTTTTCAATTGAAAAACTTGAAATGGAATGTAGAAAAACGGCAAAATTTAGAACTTTTATAAATTATAGAGTTCAAAGATTCAGATTAAATTCCAAAAATATAAATCTACGTTAACATTTTAAATACTCTAAATTAAAGAATCAAGCAATGAACTTTAAAAATGTTCAAAATAATATTTTTTAAGTAATTTGAAGCTAGAGAAATTAAAAAATAAAATTTTGTTTTAGCTTGACAGTTTTTAAATTGGAAGTTAAGTTATTTTCATTTGAAATAGTTTACGCATCCTTCAAAAACATTCAAATTTTATTTTAAAATATTGAGAAATCTAGAAGTGGTTTTATATTTATCCAAATTTAAAATCATTTGTGAAATTTTTTTCGAAGCGTTTAAATATATTTTTAAATGAATTGAATTTTCCCTACAACTTTTAGAAAATTCTGCAAATTAAAAAAAAACCTTAAAATTGGAATTTATAAATAATAATAGGAATACTTCTGATTTGTAAAAAAAATCAGAGTAATCTTAATAGATATTTAGAAGTTTTAAAAATATCAAAATTAAATTTAGAACTTTAAATGATTTCAAATCACTTACAAGAAATTTTGTGATCCGAAAAAATTGGGCTATTCGTACCGAAGTTTTGGTGCAAATACCCACAGCCGAATTTAAAACAAAATGCAGATTTTTGCAGATTTCAACCAAAAAAATTAGAAACTTTAAGAATTGTAAAAGTCTGAAAAAGAATAAAAACAATTTCTTTAGATACCTATGAAAATTGAACATGATCAAGACAGAATCTGAGAGATTTTAACGATTTTTTTTTTAATTTGCAGGATTTTCCAAAAGTTGTAGGAAAAATTTGGTTAATTTCAAAATGTATTTGGAAGTTCTGAACAAAAATTTTAACACACTTCTTTTCAATTACTTGAAGACATTTCAAGTTTTGAATTAATTTTCAATATTTTCAAAACTACGAAATATTTCTTGAAATTACTCAAATTTTGTTTACAAATAATAAGAGTTCAAATGCTATTTATACGTCAAAATTTAACAATTTCAGTTACAAATTAAACATTTTTTAAACAGAACAATTCAAATTGTAACGTTTAAAGTTGAAAAGCTGTTCGAAAATCTACAGATTCAAAGCTTTCTATGTAAAACAATTCAGTTTCAAAGTGTTTACTTTTACATATATTTGTATTCAATATACTCGTCTTAAATGAACATTGAAATTTTTTATGGCTAAGAAAACTAATAAAAATAATATATTAATTTATTGAATTTAACACAAAAAATAATATGAAGGAATACCTAAAACTTTCAATTAAAAATATTTTATTATGAATCATTAAACTTGTTATTTAAATATAAAATTATCGGAATAAATGATATTATATTAATTGCAATTCGTATTATAACTTTCGAATTCAAACAGTTACAATTTGGAAATTTTCAAATTTTGAACGGATTTAGAATCGTTTTGTCAAATCAATTATTGATCAGTTTTTTATACTCTAATTATTTACAAAATGAATAATGAACGATCAGAATTAAAATAAGAACTTTTGCAATGAGACAATAAACACAATCTTGAACCATTGAACTGCTATTCATATTATGCGTTTTTTTGTTGTTGTTGAGAAAAGTGACATTTTTAATTGTTAAAAATAAAAAAGAATGATTTTTTCTCAAAAAAGCGTGCTACGATTTTTCTCTTTCTTGGCTTATGGTAAAATAAACGGGGACATCCCCGAAACATCTACAAAATAGAAACTGGATGTGCAAGCACTTTTGAGATGGAAATATTCGAAGCTCGAGGAGTGACCATAGAGTACTGCGCATATTAATAAATTGTCACATTGACATGATAGAAAATGTCGAAAAATAAAAATAAAAAAACATGCGGACAGAGAGCGAAAAATAGGAGCTTCAATGTGGCCAGATTGAATAATCGTGGATTATTATTATATATATATAATTACTCGTCAGGATGCTGAGTCAAGGCGACTAGAAGTTCGACTGCAAGTCCAGATGCAATGTAAGACAATCCCGGTCGACTAACCGTACATTGTTGATCCAAAGTTCTATCAGTTTGTGACTAAAAATCAAAAACAAGATAAGAATGTAAAAACTCTATATGTAGGAACACTTAAAGAGAAACTTTTTTATTGTTCAACTAACAGACCTCTAAACCCTCAACAAATTTAACATTACAAATAGTTAAAAAGTAATCACGGGGTGGCCGTTTTAAACAAATAAAAAAAATGCTCGGTTCGAAAAATTGGTTCACGGTCAATGAAAATAAAAAATTAAAACCCTAAAGCTAGAAATTTTTCCATTTGAAACAATAAAAACTGAGCTGTAAATCATTTTAAGAAATTTTAGGCTAGAGACATTAAAAATTGAACTATTACATTTTTGTTATAAACTGAACACTTCTTAAATTAAAGGTAAAATTATTTTTATTTTAAATAGTTTAAAACCCCTTAAAAAGCTTCGAAATTTTATTTAAAATATTGAAACACCTAAATGTTGTTTTTCATTCATTCCGACTTAAAATAATGTTTCAACATTTTTCAGATTTAGATTCATTTCTTAAATCCTTGAAATTAAAAATAATTCCTTAAAATCAATCTTCCAGATTTATTTGTGACAATTTTGAAACTCTTTTTAAATATTCTCTTAATATTAAGTTTTCAAAATAAAAAGTCATTTTCAATTGTCCTAGGAATCTTAAGAAAATGTTTGAATTGAATAAGAAGGAATTGAAATGGAATAAACGCGTTTAAAATTGGACTACTTAAAATTGAAAAATGTTGAAAAAGAAGCTTTCAAACATAAAAACTTTCAGATTAAAATTTTGAAAATTGGACAATTTCATTAGAAAAGATGTGAAATTGTATAATTTCTAATTCAAAGCGTTCAAAATTCAAATTTTTTAATTTTAAATTCAAAAATTTCGAAATTAAATGATTTTAGATTAAAATTTTGAAGATAGAACAATTTCATAATGTTAAAATTTCAATCTTTTCCAATTAGAATCTTGAAAAATAGTTCATTTAAAATTAAAAGGAATTATAATTATATTATTTATCATGTTGAATTTATTTCTATAAAACAAGCTACAGCATTACTTTGTTTATAACAACATCTGTTTTGTTCATTCTTTGAACTTGTCACTTTTCTATTTTGTACTCTAACATCAAGTCATCTTAAAAGTTACAATAAATCTATGCTTTTACCAGTTACTAATACCGTTTAATATGTTCGATATTCCGATTAGATCCACCTAGTTACAACATATCATTATGAATTTAAAAAAAATGTAATTCGAAGTGAATAAAATTTCGCAATTTGAAATTAAAAACTAAATTGATCGTTTTAAAGTTTAAAATGGAAAATTTACCATTATGAAACTTTAAAATTAAATTCTTTAAAAAAAAGATTCAAAATAAGAACTTAGTTTTAATAGGAAACATTAAAAATGAACAAATTTATACTACGGAATACAGAAACCGAAACGAATCTGAACTTCATAAAAAACTAAAAAAAATTTAGTCGCAACAAATTTAGATATTTAAACTTTTTTTACTCAAACCCTTACAAATATTAATTCTTTTGAGTAAATCATCATTTTAAATTTTAAATTTTTCAATGGTCAATTATAGTTTTCGAAATTGAACCATTTCATTTTTAATCGCAAAATTTAAACTTATAACAGGGAGTAATTGAAGATTTAGATGTACAATGAAGATTTAGTACTCCAAAACTATAATATGCTTTTTTAAAGCTGAGTTTGAAATGTTGAATTATTTCGAACTTTTTTAAACAAAAAATCAATGCTCAATTCCTGGTTCTAAAATATTTTCATTTTTAAGGCTTGAATTTGAGAAATTATTGTCTCAATTTTTAAATATTTTGAAATTGAAATTCACTTTCATTTATTCCCTAAAATTCTGCGTAAATCCGTTGGAAATTCTTGCGATCTTTTTAATATCATTGATATTATCGATAACTTTTTTAAATCCTTTAAAATATCGTTAAATTCCTTTCAATTTCATTAAATACCCGGAAGTCTTTGAAATTGAGTAAAATATCGCAAAAACATCTTGAAACCTGTAATATCTTTCAAAATTACTTAAAAAATTAAAAATCTTTGAAATCCCTGATATCGTTGACATTTTCTGAAATCTCTGGGAAACTCCAATCTTTTTAATTCTTTGAAATCTCATAAAATTATGACATATTTTTATTTGATTTGATATCCTATTAATTTCTAAAAAATTGTACAATTCTTTCAAATCCCTTAAAATTTCGGAAATGCCATTAAAATTTCTTGAAATATTCGAATCTTTTAAAAAACACTATATCCTTTAAATATTTAAAATCCGTTAAATATTTAATTTTTTTTTAATTCGTTCAAATCTCGGAAATGCTCTTAGACCCCATAAAATCCGTAGCTCACTTCAAATTTCATTGCATTTCACTTACTTCTTAAAGCTCTCTATGAAAATGATTTGAAATTCCCTAATTGAAACCCTATAAAATCCTTTTAAATCCCTAAAATAATTTAAAGATCTTTAAAACCCGCTATAATCTGTTTAAATTTTTAGAAATTCCTTGAAATCTTTAAAATAGGTAAGATCTTTTCTAGCGAAAAAATTTCAAACGGCAAAGTAAAAAAATAGATGCAATAACGAACAATTTAAAAAATAGTAGTATTAGTGTTAATTTTTTTTCAAAATTGTAAAAAAATAATTGTATCATTTTAAAAAGTTTTAAAAAAGTGTGAATAGTGGCATGAGCCCGAGGCCAGAACTAAATAAGAAAAACTCACATTTCCAGGTTGAGTTATATCATTGCAGAAATAACAGCCGAGGTCTTTTCCAGTGGGATTTTGCACCATTAAATCCGGGGTCAAAACTTCTTGTGAATTACGGGTCCCATGGCGTTGTACTGTGTACGAATCAAAACCGAGTGCAGCATTGATTGCTATTTTGTTAATTGCTGCGCATAAAACGGTAGGCAACCATCTAGCCTCTCGCGAATCCAGAAGAAGAAAAACCACATCGTGTTTGGCATACAACTCCTCCAATTTTATTAAGGCTTGTTTTGTCGACTCCATCATACTTTTTCCCACCACGTGACCAGGCATTGGTATTTGCAAAACTACACCCTCTGCATTCTGCAATTTAAATAAGGATTTCATAAATTCAAAGAATAAACACCACCCAGGGAGTCTTCCTCAAACCCTGAAAAAATTCCTGTATAATTCCAGCTGATTGTATATATTTTAATTGATTAAAATTAAAAAATCGGACAACGTCGAGGGTTTATCTTAAATAATGGTTTTTTCACTCCTTGCAAATAATATATAAATATGTAAAATGTATGCAAATAAATATAAAAAATATATATGTAAAATTAAATCATTGTTTTTCATAGATTATTACCGGATATTCTTGAATAATATTATTCATGGCTATCAAATATTACCATAATTTAGTAATAATAAATACATAATTAAACATTTCTTACATTCGTCCCTAAAAACCATGAGTTTAAATAATAATTGAAACAAATATTTAATTTATTTTTATCCTTAAAATTCGTGCATATATTTCATATTCAAAGACCAGAATTTAAATATTCTAACATTTTCAATCATATTTTATAAAAGAAATAAAAAATGTCAAATTTATTTATTTCAATCAAACAAGATTACTTTTCAACAAAATAGTTGATTTGTGAATCAAACCATAGAATGTTCAACAATAATAGATTTTCAATACAAAAGGGCGAGTTTTCTACGAAAATGGACGAATTTTCAACAAAACAGTTAAATTTTTGACATAAAAAGATGACATTTTAACCAAATATTTCGATTTTCAACAAAATAGTTCATTTTCAACCAAATACTCGAATTCTTTATTAACAAAGATGAATTTTCAACGAACTATTCGAAATATTAAACTTTAGCCAAAAACCGTTGTTTTTTCAACCAATTAGATGAATTTCCAAGCAAAAAACTCGAATAATTCAGAAAGCAGTTTACATTTTAACCCGAAAAGGTGAATTTTCAACAACAAAATTAATTTTCAGTCATTAAAGTTGAATTTTCAACAACAACACTGAGTACTAACCAAACCCTTGGATTTAAAACCAAATAGTTTAACTTTAAAGCAAACGAAATGATTTTTCAATAAAATAGTTGAACTTTTAAGAAAAACTGTGAACCAAAATTAGATGCATTATAAACGTAAAATGTAGGTTGATATTTAAAAAAAAATTACGAATATTCAACAAAAAAGTTAAATTTTCAGATTTAAAAAGGGAATTCCTAACAAAATACTAAAATGTACAATCAAAGAGATGAATTCTAAATTAAAATGAATAACTCCACACAAAAAATGACTTTAACAAAAGAGTTCAAGTTTGAACCAAAAGACAAATTTGCAACCAAAAAGACGAATTTTCTACAAAACACATGAATTTTAAATTCAGAAATATTAGTTTTCTATTAAAATGATAAATCTCAGAAAAAATTTAGTTTTAAGAAGTAATTTTAAACCCCTAAAAACAGTTAAAGCTTCAAGCAATTAGTTAAATTTTCAACTAACAAAGATTAATTCTCAACAAATAATGCAAGAATAGATATTTCAATTAAATAGTTGAATCCTTAATCAAAGAAGATAAATTGTTAACGGAAAAATATGAAACTTCTACCAAAAGAAATTAATTTCTAAACTAAAAAAGGACAAAAATAAAAATATAATGGACAGGAGAGAGTAACTACAAAAAGAAATAGAAATACAAGGGAAATACATTACTGACAAGAATATTATATCAGGGTGGCCGCAAAATTTAATTTTCAAAATTTTCTTACTTTTCCCGGACTAAATTTTCATTTTCACAAACAATTAATAGTCCAAGACCAGAATTTTATTGTTGTAAGAATTTTAACATAGACAACAGCACAGTAAAAAATTTCGTTTTAAATTGGACAATCACGAAATTAAATGATTTCAGATTAAAAATTTAGAAATTAAAACAATGTTAAGATCTCAGAAATCGAATTTTTTAAGATTAGGTCATTTAAAATTCAGAACAATTGAAATTGTATTATTGACAATTAAAAGGGTTCAAAAGTAAATAATTAAAAATTGAAAACTTCTAAATTTGAATAATTTTAAATTCAAAGTGATTAAGATTTGGCAATTTAATATTCAAAACTAAATTCAATCTTTCAAATTCAAAGCTTCTGAAATTCTAGAATTTGTAATTGTTATTAAATAACGAAATTATAATTTAACATTAGAGCTGCTTAGACAAATTTGTATAAAATCAAAGAATTAATTGAATTATATTAAGAAAAACTTTCAAACTAAATAGTATTTTTTAATGGGAAACATTAAAAATTAAACGAATGGGGACTTTATTTAACACTAAACAAATTTTAATCACCAAAAATTGTGAAATGGAAACTTTTTGATAATCAAACCCTTTAAACTCTGAATTATATCAAGTAAATTTAAATCACTTAAAAACTAATCTTTTTTGAATTGCTAATTATACTTTTCAAAATTCAAACAATTACACTTTTGTTTCGAAACGAGTAAAATTTATGAAAGAGAATTTCTTAAACTGCTTTTTCAACATGCAAATTCAGTACTCTAAAATTTTAGCCATTTGAAATGACCGATTATTCATTCACTGATGCATCAATTTCAGTTACATGATACATAGTTTAATTTTTGTATGTTTTAAATTTAAACCTAATTTTTAATTTTTTTAATTAAAAATCTCCCTTTAGAATTGTTATTCGCTTTAACAATTTCCCAGTGACATATTTTTAAATTTGAAATTCTTTATTTGTTTAAATCTTCAACTAAAAAGGAAAAATTTTAAGATATTACATTTAAAATAAAAATAAAAAATACACAAAATGATTGCTGTAATATGATTCCATTTTTTGAAATTGTACAAATTGAAGCTTTGCAGTTCGAAATTGCTTTATATTTATATCTACATAAAATGATAAAATTCAAAACTGACTATCAAGACTTTCAATACAACATTTTTGAATATTTAATAGTGGAATGGTCTTATCATTCTGAATAATTATATCAATTTTAATCTTCAATATCGTAGAATTTTAAATATGAAACCTCCAAGAATTAATCTAAACATTAAATTATAAAAAACTTTAGTTTCAGGGCCTCAAAGATTACATTTTTATAGAATTACGCATTCAAAGCCATGATTATGAATTAAAATTATAGAAATTTTAAAGACAATAAATATATTGTCAATAATTAGAATATATATATAGTATCAAGTGACATTCAAAACGACAGCATAGATTTTTTTTTGTACAAAAAAATATGATTTCTGTCAAAAAAATCACTGTAATTTTCACCTTTCAAAATTACAGAATTTTAAGAATTGCGAGAAATAGTGTGAAACTTTAAAGTGTAATTATTCTAAACACTTTGAAAATTATATATTAGCTCACTATTTCCTGTAAATATCAATGCATTGCAAGCTTAAATAAACTTTAATTAATGCATGAGCGACAAATTTTATTGAGATTATGTAAAGAGTACGAATAATAGACGATTGGATTTTTAAATAGTAAATATTTCATGTATAAATTAATAAAAATTTACTTTGAGTTCATGTTTGCCATTTTTTCCATTTCATTATATAAGATGTAAATTCCATCTGAAGCCCTTTGTTTTCGATAAAGACTTATTTTTAGTATCCAATAAATACTTTAAACTCCACAAAAAAATCGTTAAGACACTTTTATGCACAAATTAAAATGCCATTTTCAAATTGCGCCTATTTTTTCTAGTTCGGATTTTTGTCACCAGGTAGCGCATTACAGTTTAACCATTCCTATTATATAAATTTCCTGAAAAATCGATGTTTTCCAGGCGAGTAAACAATCTGAACACCCTGAGGATATGTGAAAAATTAAATCGAATTAAATAAAAAAAAGTGCCTACCAAACTGGGTTGAATTTTGATTAAAGCCTCCTTCGCAGCTTCTGCTTTATGTCTACGTTTGACAGCATCTTCATGAGTATACAGGCTCTGTCTTACAGTATTGCTATGAGACACAACGGAATTATCTACGAAAGTTATTGTGTGAACTCCCCAGCCAAGCAAAACTCGAGCGACAGAACAACCAAGAGTTCCAGCACCCAGAAGAAGGCACCGAAGTCCACTGATTTTTTCGAGATCTAATTCAGGAACTAGACGCCACTTAATCAGTTTCAGATTTAGGTTGACTGCTCTGCTTGATAACCTGTTTAAAAAAAAAATGAAATGTAAACGTGTTTAAACTATTTATAAATTAGATCCTCAATTTCCTTGCTTAGTATGTCAAACGTACTTTATAGGGTCCATTGCATCTGACAAGTCTGCAATATTAGGTCCCATTTTTCCATTCGCATTCGATTCCCAACCCACAAATCGACCCTCCAAAATAGATTTCCTCACAGATTCCACATCTTCGTGTACTTTAGATATTAAGGTATAAATGATAGATTTTTGAAGATCGCTTCCCCTTATCGAGAGAAAGTTGATCGAACTATGAAAACTGAAATTTGGAGCGTGCCAGAAAAGTAGACAAAGCAAATTTCGAAGAGGCCAACCTGGAGCTAAGTTTCCACAGGGGTCATAAAATGAAAAATAGATATTACAGTTGTTTTCCTGTTGATAATAAAATAATTGAGTTCAATGTATAGGAAAATGGCGTCTCAAAAATAATAATGCACATCATTCAAATGAAAAACTTACCGATTTTTTACTATCTAGGTTCAGACTTTGCACGAATTCTATTCCTTCTGCTAGACTAGTTATTTTTAAACTATTATTTTCAGTCGACACAAAGACAGAGAAGAAAGATTTGGATTTACTGTCTAATTGTAAAAACCCTGCTTGCATTTCCTCAATTTGACTAGAAGTGAATTCATCACAAATTGGCATTGGATTCCGCTGATAATAAGTTTCAGGCAGATTATACGGAGTCGGATGTGCCACCCAGTAATAAAATTTGTACTTTTTTAAATCAGAGAAAGAAAGCATGAGGAATAAAGAAAGCCTCCATGGTTCTTTAATAGCAGTTCCACTTGTTATTGCTTCGATCAAGTATTTTCCTAGCAAATCTATAAATTTCTCAGGGTCTGTTTGTTTGAACAACTCGAAGGTATTGGTGTTGAGCATGAAACCATTACAGGCGATGGCTTTATCGTGTGATGTTGTTTCAAGATTTCTGAAATCAAATGTTAACTTTAGAATGGAAAATTACGAAATAAAAGATGTCAGATAAAGAAATTCATTTCAAATCCACTTTTCTTCATAATAAAAATCGCTCTTACTAGAGCAGGGATCACAGCGCAAAAAGAGCTCAAACAAGGGTAAATAGGGTATTTTTTACAAAAAAGGGGGCAAATAGGGGAACGATTCAACATTTGTTTTTAAATTTATAAAAGAAGAAAGAGTCCTTTTATAAGAAATTGCATAGTTTTCAAATCCTGCTAAATGATATTTTAATCATTCCTGAAATTAATTTTTTTACTTGGATATACTTAGGTTGTTGGAAATCCATTCACGCCGTACTAAAATAGTCTGAGAAAAAACCATCTTCAGCTCAAATGAAAAGAAGTTCAAGTTTGTGATTCTACAATATTTTACACTAGCAGCAAATGAACGCGCGTGAACCGCATATTGACGTCCCTCAATTTTTATTTTATAATATCAAAATCAATATATTTAAAAATCCATAATATCAAATTTTTTAATATTAAGAGTTCTAGATACTTTCAAAATTAGTTACATAATTTAAGAAAATGATTAGTTCCAGTAAGTAAGATATGTTTCAAAAACTCGAACTTTCGAAATTGGAATATTTTCATAGATGTCATTATTTTTTACGTGTCTGGAGATCTTTACTTTTCCCATAATTATTGTCAGCAAAACATATATTAATAAATCAAAAATGTTTTATAGCAAAATTCCTCGTTATTTTATAATATTAGAAAATGAAAATTTTTCAATTACAAACGCTATTACTTTTTAATTGACTTGTCACTGAAAGCAGTATAAAAAAATTTAATTTAGGAAGTAAAACTAAAAGAGTTCAATTATAAATATTTCAAATTAAACCATTGAGGAAGGAAACAATATCAAATACAAATTTTTTAAACATTTCAAATAAAAAAAGCAACCATTTTTGGTTTTATTTTATTATAAAAAAAAGTTTACGATTATAAAGAAGTTTGTTTAAATTGTGATGAGTCTATACATTAATTAAATATTATCGGAAATGTATATATAAAGACAAAAATGTTAAATCTGCTAAAACCCGCGTTTCAATTTTCCGAACTGGATTTTGGTAGTTTATGAAATTTTTTTAAATTTTAGAACTTATTAAATTTGTGACGAATCGAAAAATATGATTAAGATTAGTTTCAAATTTTGTATAATTTTGGTCTAATCGAAGAATTTCAGGGATAAATTATTTAATATAATTATTATCTACTGAAAATTTCGATCAGACTGCTTAATCTGATAGAAAATATTATTTTTGATATTTTTTGAAAACACTACCATTTTTTAAATTATCATTGAAATTAAATTTTTAACAATTTTTTAAATACGTATTTAAATTCTGTGCTTTTGTGTTTGAAAAACCCACACATTTTTTCTTTATACCTCTATAATTCTTGATTTAATTAAGTTATTTATTGTCTTCTTTTTAATTTTGATAGCATTTATTATCTGCTTTGGGAATCGATTTCGAAAATCGATCTACTGAAAACCCCAGTTTTTGTATTTTTTGCAAATTTTTTTGTTAAATTTGTAATCTCATAAGGAAAATAGCTTGTGACTTTTATGTGGGCTAAACAGCTGTTACCAAGACAAATTGATCCCCTAAATTTAAATTCTCTCATTTTTCTTTCAAACAACGACGGACACAAATAAATTGTGAGATATAAGTTTGCACGTCTAAAAAGATTTATGAAAATAACCCCTTGCTCTTTTTCGATATCTTGCATTGTTTACGAGAAAAGTTAAAAAAATTTATTTATAGAAAAACAAGTTTTCCGGTCTCAAAAATGGTTTATGCTACATAAGCCTAAGACGATCCATTTTTTCTATTAGCAGAAAGCAAGATGTATTTTTCACATAAATTTTTTAGACATGCATAAATTTATCTCAAAAATTTTTGTAGTATCTGTCGTTTTTGAGAAAAATTAGAAAATTAGATTTTATGAGAGAGAAGATTCTTCTGGACAGAAAAGTTATTTAGCGCACATATGTAAACTCACAAGATGTATTTCCTTTATGAAAGTTATACTTTAACAAAAAATAAAATTAAGTGTGTTTTTTGAAAAAAATCGACTTTTAATTTTTTCATAGAAACCACCATTTTGTGAATTCTGAACCTTTGATATATTTTTGGTGCGTTTTAAAAGAAGACAATAAACGCTGACAAACTTAAAAAGAAAACGATAAATATCTCAATTAGGTCAAAAAGTTTCTTGAAACACAAAGCAAAAATCCTAATACATATAACTTCATAGAAATTTTTGAAATGTAAATTTGAAAAAAAATTCGCTTGATTCCCTCTAAAAAATTGTATAAAAGTATTGTGATTAATTTTTTTTATCTGCATCACCTCACACAAAAGAAAATTAACTACAGAAATAAATTGAAACATAAAATTCTTCCTTCAGTACAGAACTTTTTGGACAGACGTCTTATTTAGTTTTAATTACTACAAAATCGACTATGCCATTCATTATTCCTAACAAAAAAATTTATTTAATTTGAGCACTTTTTCGAAAATTTCAGCTAACTTTAAATGATCCTAAAGTCAGGTCATAATTATTATAATATGTCTCACATAATGATAATTCTTTTTTCAAATTTAAATTTTATCTTCAATGTGTACAGACAAACTATGATACTTTATTATATAGTTCATTTTTAATATATTTAATTTTTATAGATCCAGCAACAAAATATTGTAGTTTCAAACTTTTATTATTTTTAAATTCTAAATACTTTTCCGAATAATAAAATTTTCGAAGTGGGAAATTCCTAAATAATAAAATTAACAAACAGCTTATAATATTACGGAATTGGGAAATTCCCGACAGTTTATAGTATTGCCGAATTTGAACATTTCCGACAGAACATTGCCGAATTATAAAACTCCGTAATTTAAACCATTATTATGTTATTAAATTATCTATAAAATGAATTAAATTATGGGGCGACTGAAAAATCCCGAAAATAAAAAATTTCCGACACTGTAAAATTCCCGAATAATAAAATTTCCCAATAATCGAATTTCCGAATTGAAAAAATCTCGAATTGGAAAATTCCCGAAGCGTTTATAATATTATCGAATTTGAAAATTCCCGACAGAAAATTGCCGAATTATAAACTATTATAATTAAAAATTATATTACAATGAAAGTTTTATTTACATTTATAAAAAAAATTTAATTGCTTACATTTGGCATATTTTATAATTCGCGAATTATAAGTTCCGATACTTTATGATTCGACAATTATTTATCGGGAATTCTCAAATTTATCAATATTATAAACTGTTCGGGGATTTTATTTTTCGTGAATATTTCAATTCGGCAATTTTATTATTCGGGAATAAGTATAAAAAAATGAGTACAAATCTGTACTTTCTTACTCATTAAAAGACGTATAATCCAAAAACAATGGATTTGATTGATGATCATCCAAACTGTAACTTCCCCATAAAGGTATATCTATTTTATCTTCCAACTTAAACTTGTCAATCTTCAGTTCAGAGAATTTTGCCCAGAAACTAGATTCTGTAGCAGACCTCAACTTAGAAAATTTCACCACATTGTCTGCCATTCTTCGTGATTAATTTGTTAATTCAGGTACAGCTTTCTGAAATATAAATACGAGAATATAAATTTGAATTTTTAATTACTTAATAAGTTTTAATTGTTAAAAAATAAAGAAATCTGTCTAAATTGGTAGGAAGCGAAAATTCTGTACGTTAGATAGATTTGTATTCTTGGGGTAAATTGGCAAAATCTCATGAATTCGGAGCAAAATTGATGTGAAATAAAAGTAAAACCCCTAGTAAAACGTCAAAAATTATAGGTTAGGTGACTGAATTGTGGAAATTATGGATGACACTCTTATACCTATCACGATTTAATAGAAAATACAAAATATTTTTACAAGAAATACTTTTTGTTCCAATCATGTGTTATGTTTATATGCAATGCTCTATATTGTTGCAAATTAACAATAAAAGTCACTCTTATCACATAACACTGCACTATATTCACTGTTTTTACTGAATCACTAGGGGCGGGTGGGGGAAACGCATTTTAGAAAAAGAAGACTCGTCGGCCTCTCTCTTTCTAAATGTGATATGTGTTTCGCCTAGAATATCGAAGATTTTACACTAGACCTTGAACTTTCCACCAGCTTTCCACCACATCAAATTCCCTAAACTGG
>NC_046663.1:73486167-73488909 GCF_010883055.1 Belonocnema kinseyi
CTTTCTAAATGTGATATGTGTTTCGCCTAGAATATCGAAGATTTTACACTAGACCTTGAACTTTCCACCAGCTTTCCACCACATCAAATTCCCTAAACTGGTGACACCACTGAAGAAGCGGGATAATATAAATTTGAACTAAAATTCCAACAAATATAAAGAATTAAAATTATAATTAAGCAACAAAACAAAAATTGTAAAGCGAAAATCAGAGAAAATAATTTGTAAGAGACCGTCCATAAATTAAGAATACTTTGCTGAAATGTTAAAACAAGTAATCGCCTTTGTTTGGGTACATAAATTTGGGTAAAATCTTACTATTTCTTATAAATTAGCAAAGATTTTGGAATTAGCAACGTAGTTCAACTTTTGACGAAGTAGTTGAATTTTCAAACAAAAAAGATGAATTCTCAAGAAAAAATTTAATATTTGTTATTAAAAATATATATATTTTTACTATAATTCGAAACAGTTGAATTTCCAACCAAAAAGATCAATTTTCATAAAATTGCATAAATTTTCAAACAAAAAGATTAATTTTCTAACAAAAAATATAGATTTTCAACAAAAAAATGTGCCCGCTTGGCGGGCACATTCTCATCGCGCGCTACAAAACAAAAATTGTAATAGTTCATTTTTTAACGGAGCAATCATTTTTACTGTAATTAAACAACAGTTAAACTTTTAATTGGAAAGACGAATTTTCAACCAATAAAATGAATTTTTTACCAAAAAGGACGGTTATTTAACATTATTACAAGAAATTTTAACCAAACAGTTGAATTTTTAAACTAAATAAAGCAATTTTATACAAAAAATAAGCAGTTCAATTTACTCTAAAAAATAATAATTTTCAATAAAAAACGCTTTTACTAAATTGTCGAATTTTAAAGCCGAATAGGAGATTTTTTACAAAACAGTTGAATATTATTATTATACCAGTTAGCTATTTCCGTTACACTAAAAAATTAATTTTCACCAAGAAAATTAATTTTCAACCAGAGCTCTATTTTTAACAAAATCGAAGAATTTTTTACGAGAAAGACTAAGTTTCTACCAAAAAAGACCAGTATTCAACAAAATACACCAAATTTCCACAAAAATGACGATTATTTTACAAAATAAATTAATTTTTAACCAAATAATTGAATTTCAACTAAAAAATATAAATATCCAACCATAAATAGAATAGGGCGAATTCCTTTCAAATCAGACAGGCAGTCTATTTTCAAGTCACAGAATCATTTGCTAGTCGAATATATTGTTTTTCCAAAGAAAAACCGGTTTGCTGCAACAAATTTTTGACATAACAGTATGATTATTATATAATGGAATATACTTTTAAATTTTAGGTGAAAGAGAAAGAAAAGGCTGAAGTTTTGGAGTAAATGACTTTGAATATTTTCAGAAAAGCCGCCGCCAGTTCGTCAATTCTAAACTTTTTAAAATTTTTCAATGGATTTCAAAAGAAGACGTGAAGTTATATCATATTCAGAAAAAATGTAAATACATAGATTATAGAATAAAATTTTCAATTAAAAAAAAAATAATTTTCAACCAAAGAAATTAATTTTTGTCTAAAATGATGAATCTTCAAATCCTCCTTTACAAGAAAAAATAAGAGATTAGACGCTAATTTAAATAAAGGTTGAAAAATACCTCAATATACAAGTTAGTAAGGATTTTGAACCTAAAACAAAAAACAATTGATTATTAAGAGATCACATAAGTATCAAAATACAATAAAGGGTTTATGAAACTGTATACTTAATAACATACACAAAATAAATCTGGACATAATAAAATAACTTTGAATATAAACTAATAAAGAAAAAATCAAAGCAATAACTGGGTACATAACATTTATTTAATATCAATTTATTTTAATTGCACTTACTTTGAAAAGAATTCTCCCACTTTCAACATATCAAAGAAGATCTTCTGTGATTTTACGTTTGTCGTCGAACATAAAATCACCAATAAATTACACGGTATGGATAGTACCAAATCAATGTCAAAAAACGCGAATAAATTAATGTAAATTATACACGGGGGCATTAATTGCATTACGAAATAATGCAATCGAAAAATATTGAATAAAGCAACAAATTTAATGACCAAAATAAATTTCACCTATAGAGGAAAAACCATAGTGAACATTATACTGCAAAATATTTAAAAAGTAAGAAATTTTGCCTCTAGAGGAAAAACATAAGTTGCATGTATAATATCAAAATTTTAAATGCCCGTCCATCTCCTCTTCATATTCGGAGCTCTTGGTGGACGCTCTCGGACCACCGCAATTGACGAACCTATTTGTACTCGAACTTCATATTAAACAAATTTTGAATACCCTAGAACTGTTTCCCTGCTCGAATACTTTAGATTTCGTCAACGGTCCACATAATTTCTCCATTATCATAATTAATATTAATACCAGGTAAATAATCACAGAAGTTAAGGTTTGCTCCAACTTAGCAACTCTTCATCAAAATTATTTTTTTTTATTACGCAATTAAGGCATTTCCCTTTCGGGGTAGGCGTGACTCACTCGATGGGGGAAAGGAGTAATGTGTGGAAGGGATATAGAATTTTTAGATTGATCCAGAATTCTCGTGTTATTTATGTAAATAACACGTTCGTTTCGCAACATTGCTCCGATCCAGGTTGCTGATCAATCTCTCTAGCAATCACCCCAAGTGAAGATCCTCACAAAGTCGTTAAGTAAGGTTCCCCACTTGG
>NC_046663.1:73489009-73491610 GCF_010883055.1 Belonocnema kinseyi
GCAGCCTGAATTTCATCATTCCACCACGCATCACCAGACATTCTTCCTACAACTGCGGTACCACACACTTTGATCGTACATCTAACAAGGATATCCCGTAACTTTGTCCAGGCGCCCACTATATCTTTGTTTTTTATACGGTCCTCCCATGTTGCCATATCTATGCTTTCGATTATCTTATTTTGGGAATCTATTCGCACATCCGGTTTCTGTAGGTTCTCAATTTTTATTCGCGTTTGTTTTGTTTTCTTGGTTCTTTTTTTTCTCCATCCCCGACCTACGTTAATTTTTGAGATCAGAAGGTAATGATCAGTATTGCATTCAGGACCCTTCATGACCCTTGTATCTTTGACTAACTCTATTATTCTTTCGTCCGCAACAAAAAAGTCAATTATACTGCGGCTATTTCCTTTAGACCAGGTGTACATGTGGATCATTTTATGCCTAAACCAAGTATTTGTAATAAACAGACCCCTTTCTAAGCATAGACCAACTAATTTATCTCCGTTATAGTTTGCTCCTGGATCCCCAAAATTACCTAGTACTCTTTCTGTATCCTAATTTTGGATGCCCACCCATCCGTTCATGTCTCCTAGTAGAATTATTCTTTCCCCATGTTCGCAAATATTTATTGTGTCATTTAAATTATCCCAGAAAGCGTCTTTTACTTCTCTGGGATCACTATCAACTGGCGCGTAGCATGCTATGATAAATAGTCTTCTGATTCCTACTTTCATTCTAGCTTACAGCAGTCTGGGAGATACGAAACCATGGTGTCCGAGATGCTGCTTTGTTCTTTCATTCAAAATCAGACATCCTCTTTGTTTACCATGTGATTCACTGCCTACTCCTGACTATATTTCAAATCCGCCTTTCAACATGCCGTTTTTTATGTCTTTCATTTCGCATCCCTTTTTCTTTGTTTCAGACACACATAAAATATCTAGTTTCCTCACTTCATAGTTTCACGCAATTCTTTTAACTTGAGATCACTTACTCCCCAAAATTGCATGTTAAAAATTAAGATTATACTTTGCCTGTTGAGGAAAAACGAGAGTATACATATTGCATAAATCAAAATCTATTGCAAAAAATAAAAATTTCAGATAACATAGTGACATGGATAACATAAAAGTTTTAAATCCTCGTCCATCCGCGGATGGACAAGCTTTTAATATAGTTCCCCTCTTCATGTTTAGGGCTCTTCATGGACGTTATCAGACCACCGCAATTGACGAACCGATTTGTACTCGAGCTTCATATTAAACAAATTTTGAATTCCCAAGAACGGTTTCCCTGCTCGAGTACTTTAAATTTCGTCGACGATCCACACAATTTATCCGTTATAGTAATTAATATCAATATCTAGTTAAGGAAATTAGATCCAACTTAGCGAATCTTTATCTGACGAGAACATCCATATCACCCAGTGTAAAATATCAACGCGCCCGTGAAATATTTTACACTGGCGCTTCCTACTTAAAATTATACATTCATTCCTGAAGTAAACTACCTACCTTCCTATAGCTGCATCTATGAAATTTCAAAATACTATCTCACCAACACACTCTCTCCACGATTCTCATTCATACTGCCCAGGAAGCAAAGAAACCTACACTAGGGATACGTCCGGGGGCGTATCCGCAACCTGAGCTTGCCAGCCTTACTTAAAGCTTTTCAAACAAACAAACCAATCCTAAAAGAGTACACCATTTTTATCTATGATAAAGTATTGAAAATTGTATAGCCAAAAATTAATTCATAAGTGTAAGATTAAAAGAAAGAATTTATTATACCAATTACTGGAATCAAAAAACCTAGTACTATACGAATAAAAGGTTTTAGAACTGGTTTTATTTTCCATAAATTATTAATTACAAGTTTGACGCGACTAAAAGTTGAAAAAATAAAAAAAAATTCGACATAGAATTATTTTTAATTACTTTGGACTTTATCTGAACACGGTGAAAATTCTAAATGTGCCATTTCTACACGAATATACTCACGGTATATTTGTTGATCTGAAAAAGAAACCTATTCTATGTTAGCAGCGATTTTTCTAACAGTCAAATTAATTAATTTATAAAAATTTACCTCCAATATTAAATTAAGATAAAAAGCCTTTCCTTCTATTAAAAAATGGTGTTTAATTGACTATTCAACTGCATTTTTTACAAAAAAAACTACTCTTTATATCTTTAAAAATGTTAAAGAATACTCATACGAAACAAATCTCAAATTTATATAAAAAAAACCGCTTAATCAGTATAACATACCTCAGGTGTCCATCGCATCAAAGGAAAAGGACAGTAAGGACACATTCATTTTTAACAAAACTTCCTTTGATTCGCGAACAGTCCTGGCTCTTTTCTTGGTTTCATCATATTTATTGTTGTCCAAAATTTGAATTTACGAAAGTTACGATAATTAAAATAATGCACAGTTTCTATTATAGTTTATGATGGAATCACGCATGAAATGAAAACAAAATGAATTATTGAAAAATAAAAACACCAAGAAAAGTGTGAACCTGAGCTAAAAAGAGATATTAAAACAAGCATTCACTTGCCGGTAGAATCAGCGGTCACTATGGCGTCTGAA
>NC_046663.1:73491710-73496760 GCF_010883055.1 Belonocnema kinseyi
AAAAATAAAAACACCAAGAAAAGTGTGAACCTGAGCTAAAAAGAGATATTAAAACAAGCATTCACTTGCCGGTAGAATCAGCGGTCACTATGGCGTCTGAACTCATTACGACCTATTTCCTTGTGGTTTCGGACCATGCACCTGCCACATGATGGAAATAAGAGGAACTCGAAAAACTACTTACCAGTGTGTCCCTCGAAGCGAAGACAGCAAGCAATCCTGAGCTCACCTGAACGTTAATAAACTGCACATTAAAATATTAAAATTTTGAAATTGAACTAAAAGGTAAAATATTTTTAGAAATGAATAGAATTATTATTATTTTTGGGTGAAAAAAATTAAATCAGGGTGTCCAGCGATTCTCAGGATCGAAATTCAAGGTCTTTCCCAGGTTTCCCAGGTCAAGAAGTTAAGTTTTTCCAGGTTTCCTTTTTTACATCAAAAATGAAATAACCGTTTGTAATATATGTAAAAAATAAACCACTTCACTTTTAATTGGCCAATAATTTTTAAAGAAACCAGAACTATAAATAAAAAAAAGAATTCGTTTAAATCTCTTGAGGTACTTAAAATTTATGTGAGATCTTTAAATTTCAATGTAATGCTAAGCTCACCTGAAAGTTAATAAACTTCAGATTTAAATAATGGAATTGAACTAAATAGGTTAAATAAAATTAGAAATTGATAGAAATGATTACCATTTTCAGGTGATAAAAATAAAACATATTAAATCTTATTAGTTACTGATTATTGTAAAGAATTGTTAAATTGTTATTGTAAAATAATTTTAAAAGATGAAAACTTGAAATAAATCATTGAATCAGAAAAAAATCTGTAATTCTGTAAGATCTATTTTTCCAGTTTATATATTTATGATTGGTTAGCCTATATTAGGACGGAGCGAACATTTTTTTAAATTTAGTGGGAGCCCAAAAGTTGAATTTGCAACTCTAATTGATCAATCTTTAAATACATTAAATGTTATATGCAATGTATATTGAAAAACAAAATATTTAACATATTTTAAAAACTGTACATAATTAACTGTTAGAAGCTGTTTTTTTATAGTTTTTGAAAATTGTTCAGATTCTTAAACTTATTAAATTCGAGAACAATCGAAAAGTTTCATTAAGATCAGTTGTAACTCTTTGTAATCCTTTTTTGAATTTTGGTCTAATAAAAAAATTGCTATATTATGACTAACATAACGACAATTAGGGCCTATTCATGTTTTTAGTAATATCTGTATTTGGAGGGGAAAATTGGTTAATTTCAATGTTTTTTTTATTCTAACCAGAGAATAAAAAGAAGGATTTACACGGAAATGACTGAAATTATCCGATTTTAAACTCTGAATACAGATTTGATTAAAAACAGGAAAAGGCCCTAATTATCTTAAATAGATGTAATTCTAGTACTTATGGAGTAAAATGAGGTAATTCAATTTTGCGCGGTTTGGTCCTGGTTCCAACGCTCACTAATGATTCTTGAACCTGGCCAAATAGACCATCGCTCATTACTATAGTAAATTTCAAAAATATTTAATTTGTATAGATTCAACTAAAAACTACTTTACCTTTAAAGTTTAATTTAAAACCTAAATATAGTTTAGTTTGAAATTAGTGAAATTTAATACTAGCGGTAGTATATGCTATTTTTGATTATAATAATTTTGCTAACGTAAAATTACCTATTGTATTTTTGAATATTGTTTTTTTAAAGAGAAAAAAGGAAAGTTTTTCGCGGATAGGAGAAAAAAGGAGAAACGCAGGAGAATAGTGGTCTGCAAATTTTTATATGCCTGAGTACTACTGACAGAAAGGTAAACGATAACAAAAGTAATTAAAAATTAGATGGAAGTTAAAACAAATTAATTTTGAATCGCAATTCTTCTCGTTTGTTTAAAAATTCTAGTGTTTGTTTGAAAATTCAATTTTAAAAGTTGAACTATCTCTGTTAAAAATTCATTTGATGGATTGTGGATTAATCTCCTTTATGGAGAAGGTAACTATTCCATTTTTGAAAATTAATCTTCTGGGTTAAAAACTCATCTTTTTGGTTAAATTCTTTTGTTGAAAATTAATTTTTTTTACATTTTTTATTTAAATTGAAAATTCATCCTCTTTGAGTAAAAATGCAACTGTGTCTAAATTCACCTGACTTGATGAATATAATTCAACTATTCAACTTTTTGGTAAAAAAATTAATTTTTTGTTGCATATTCATATTTTTGGGTTCAACATTTAACCGTTTTGTAGATAATTTATTTTTTTGGCTTTACAATTCAACAATTTTGTGCAAAGTTAATGTACTATGTTAAAAATACGGTTTTTAAATTTTTAATTTTCGGTTGTCAGTCAAAACTTTTATTGAACATTGATATTTTCTAGCTGACAATTCATGTAATTGGTTAAAAACTCGATTTTTTTTTGTTCGCAAATTAATCTTCTAGGATGAAAATTCATTCTTTTCTGTTACAAATGCCAACGTTTTGGTCTGTTTTGGTTGAGAATTCAACAATTTAGTAGAACATTAAATTATTCGGTTGAAAATTTTTTTTTATATGTACTGTTATTTTTTTGTTAAAAAAATCATTGTTTTGGGTTAAAACTTTAACCGCTTTGTAGATAATTCGTTCTTTTGGCTTGAAAATATTATTCAACCGTGTTGTTTAAAACTAATGTATTTTGTTGCAAATTTGTGTTTTTTCTATTGTTTTTTTTTATTGCTAGAAAATTGATCTTTTTAGTTGAAAATTAAACTGCTTGCTTCGAAAGATGAACTAGTTTGTTAAACATTCATATTTTTCAAGATTCACTATCTTGGTTGAAAATTCAAGTTTTTTGTTGAAAGTTCAGTTTTTGTCGAAATTTTTTTTTAAAGAAAATTGCACTATTCTGTGGTTAGAAATGGATCTTTTATTCTTTTTTTTGTGAAAAATAAACCTCTTTATTCTTGTGTTTTGATACAAATTTGGGCGTTTTTCGGGTGGGAGAGGGGAGGGGTAAAAAAGAGCCTAAATTTGATCATTTTGTTTATGGACGACTCCTATCTTCGCAAAAGGTGGGCCATTAGCACAACAATGGTGGAAAAATGAACAACGAAATGTCAATAAGATTGATATTTTTGGGGAATTTTATGAGAATATACCTGCTATAATAACATTCACATTAAATATAGATAATTGTAGATTGGCTTCATATTTTTTCAAAGAGACGCACGAATTAGAAAGTATACGTTTCAAACTTTTCAAAACAGTTAATAAACGAAAAAAGTAAAATATTTGGAGGTTGGCGATTTCAAAGAAAGACACTTTCGATATTAATTTAGCTCAAAGAACACGTATTTATAATGGCATTTAATGGCAGTATTTCTTTTAGCTAGAAGCATAATTACACACGAAATATTTAATCACACCGAATTTCGTCTCCAACAAACAGTCATAAGCTCACATAAACTGTTACTAGACATTTACCCGGAACAAGATTTTCACGAGCTTCTTTGTTTACTATTCGTTATTTCGTTTCATCTTCTTCTCCCGGAAGTCCAGTCAATGCAGTCAACGTCGTTATGCAACTTCAGACAGGTGAGACTGCAATCGATATATCGATAGCGTTCAAATTTTCGATATTCAATGAAAATTTACACAAAAATAACTACGAGCCAACCAAAGATGCAGTGTTTCTTTTTTCTCACATAAGCAAAATTGAGAAAGATTTTCTACATACGTGAACAAAATCAAAATCTAAAGTAACGGTTGACCCTATTTAAATAAATTTTAAATTATGAAATGCGGGTGTCACGTGATTAACCTTTGAATGCGCGAACAAACTGGAACAAATTAACAAAATGGCGTCGATAAGTAAATCACTGTAAGGCGCTCACGCGGGATTGTGAAACTTAATTGTGATAAATCTGTGGTCTCCCGACTATTTTAAATTCTCAATCGGTTTTAACCAGTTTCTAACCTAATTTTGTACTTATCGTGAGTTCAAAATATTAATTATCACATAATTGCGATCGATCTTGCAAATATTACTTTTGAGCTCCTTTTTTTGCGTTTATTTTTTCCATCACAATTCTTTTTTAAGCCACTGAAATAATAAAGTATCTCGATTTTCTTACTGTTATATCTGCCAGTAAATCTTTTTGTTATGAATATGCGGAATTGATCGGAATTGTTCGTTTTTTCCATGAATGTTGTTTTAAGGGCCGCCGATATTATTAACGGTTTTCTTTGTGATAGAAAATTTTGACAATTATGAATGAATTATGAACAAAAGATGAGCAGTTTGTCATCATCAATAATAATTTAAAGTACGATATTCTTTTTTTATACTTAATTTTTATTCTGTTCATTTCAAAGATTTTCAAGATTTATTGTTTTTCAGTTCGCCTATTATGTTTCAACTGGCTTAACCTAATTGTTAATGACTCTGTTTTTCTATCTTTTTACATTTCAGTTAGTAGTACTTACTACTTGGACACTTTCAAATTTAGAGAAAAGTTTCTGTTTATACATTTAATTTAATTGTTTTAGGATATAAAAATTCTTAAAACATTATGAAATTTGTTCTTAATTTTTTATTTATACAATTCCTATTCTTCATCAAATCAAACTTCTACTCTCTAAATCTGAATAAGTGGAAATCCACTTATTTTCAGTGGATATCCACTGATTCATTTCGTCAGAAGTCGGGCAATGTGAATTAGTGGATAGTCACTGAATGAATAAGTGGTTCGAGAACCACCGAAGAATAAGTGGATGTTTCACTCATGTATTAAGTGAATATTCCACTGAATTGTCATTGGAATATACACCGAGTAATAAGTGGACAATCATTTATTTACCAAGAACTTGCATCAAACCACCTGTCGCAATGCAGCCTCAGCACACCTGAGATTTAATTGCGGGTGCCTTAAATTATATTGTTGTTGTTAATCAAATTTAAATTCAAATCAAGCACATGTTTATTAATTTTTATATGATACTTTTTTCATGTGGTCGCTAACCTAAAATCATTGTCGAAACACCGGTCAAAACAACTTA
>NC_046663.1:73496860-73539554 GCF_010883055.1 Belonocnema kinseyi
CAACCACTGAATAATAAGTGGACCATCATTCCGATTCCAATTTCATGTCTAAGTTTGAAGGTACACTTATTGTCAAGTGAATCTCACTGATGAATAAGTGAAGATCCACTGAAGCACAGTGGTTAATGAGTCCACTGAGAGAATCAGTGACAAAAACCACTTATTCAGATTTAGAGAGTAATGTTTTGATTTAAGATTATGTTTATATTAAAAAAATATATTTATTTATTCTATCAATATATTTATATAAACAAATCTACACAGGCAACTATAACATAATCGAGGAAATTTAAAGGAGGGGTGGCTGCAGAAGCATACCTGGAACTATTCAGATCAGCTTTATGTAAGTACACTTAATACTATTAAATATGTAGATATTCATTTTATACTTCATTTTTCGACATAAAGCATAGTGGAAAATTTTTTACAAAAAGTACAATAAACTAAAACATTAATATTTTTGGTTGAATACAACTGCTTTTGATTAGATTACATTTTTTGTTGAGAATTTATCATTATTTGTCCAAAATTCATGTTTTTAGGTATAAGATAAATTTTTTCGCGTTGAAAGTTCAACTATTTTGTAGAAATTTTTTATTTTTTTTATTTTTTAAACAGAAGCTTATCAGGAAATTATATCTTCAATTTACAGTAAAATCTTGTTTAGTTTTAAGTTTATATTTAAGTACATCTTACAATATTATTGTAATAAACACGGTTGACTATTGCTAACCTAATATTTATGTAGATTGAAATGAGCCAATAAAATTTCATTTATTTCTGAACATTCATAAAATTATGTTTTATTGGTTGAAAGATAAATATGACTTAAGTTTGGAAATTTATGTTTTTATTGAAATTAACGTTTGTTGTATTTATTAAATTTGTTTGATTTACATTTAAAATTATTAAAAATTGATCAGGAGTTGCTTTGGACTGATTTTTTATTTCGTTTAGATTTTGCATTATTTTGGTCTGAAATATTATTTCAAACTGCTAATTATAATTACTATTGAAGAATGGTTAAACCAATTTTTTATTTTACTAAAAATTAAAATGCAAAAAAATATTTAAAAAATCGTTATTTTAAAATAAAAATATTGGAACATCAAAGGACTAATAAAAGCTTAAAGCATCCATCGAATTGAAAAAAATAATTAAATTTCTAAAAACAAAAGTTCGGCATTTTGGTGAACAATTCTTTCTGGGAAATGAAGTCTTCCAAGATTGGCGAGTTCCGAATTGCAGGTTTAATCGGGATAATGGGGTTTAATGGGTTTAGCGGGATAGTTTAATCCAGGTTTAATAAATCAAGAATTTATTCAATAATAATATTTTTCTTTTGGTTTCACCCTTTCCATTCTACATATTCTGTTTTTGCAAGTGATTTTATAAAATATTCATCTTGTGAAAATAATATACGCGCATATAACACATTGTCAGATATTTAGAGTTGGTACAGGTCAGGGAATTTCAGAAAGTCAGGGAAAGTTAGGGAATTTAAAACTGGTCAGTGAATGTCAGGGAAAGCCTGACAGCGAATTTTCAATAAACTGAAGTTGAATTTAATTTAATTATTATTTTTTTAATTCGGCAATTTTGTTAAGAGAACTCATTCTTTTTGCTTGAAAATTCAAACCTTTTATTGAAAATTCGTCTTTTTGGGTTGAAAACTCATACATTTGGTTAAAAATTGCATCTTTTTGGTTGATGATTCATCGTTTTAGTTGACAAACATTTTTTTTAAACTTAACTATTTTGTTGATCCTTATTTTTCTTTTTTTATATTAATTTTTTAATTGAAAACTTAAGTATTCTATTAAGTATTCAACGATTTTATTAAAAATTCATCCTTTGTGGTGGAATATTAATCTTCTTGGTAACTAATTTATATTTTTGATTGAAACCTCATTTCGCTCGTTGAAAATAAGTTTTTTTTTTTATTTGAAATATAATTTTTTTAAACTGAAAATTTAACAATTTCATTTTTTTCCGAAAACTAATCTTTTTTATACAAATTTAATCTTTTTTGTTTAAAATTTATCTGTTTTGTTAAAACTTTAACTGCTTTATTAAAAATTTCTTTTATTTGGCTCAACATTTACTTTTAAACTGAAAATATAACTATTTTATTTCAGGTCGAAAATTCAACTATTTTGTTGAGAATTAGTCTTAAAATTACAAAATTCTCATTAGATGAAACTTCAGCTTTTTGTTTAAAAATTCATTTCTTTGTTTTGAAATTGAGCTATTTTGTTAAAAAAAATTTTTTATTTATTTTTTTAACTGAAAATGTACCTATTCTGTTTTTGATTAAAAATTGGCCTTTTGAGAAAAAAATTTATTTCTTTGGTGTAGAAAATGTAACTATTTGGTTAAATATTAACTTTTTGGTTGAAGATTGAATAGAGAATTCAACATCATTAATCACTCTTTTATTAAAACATTCCTCTTTTTGATTTGAAAATTAGTATGTTCTGGTTGAGAATTTAACTATATATATTTGTATTAATTATTACATTCTTTGTTGATAATTTATTTTTCTATTGAAAATTTCATCACTTGGTACTTAAAATGTTTCAAACAAATTTAGAAACAAAATTTTCCTTGCATGAAAATGATTTTTCACCTAGGCGTAATGTCGTTTTCGTACCTGAATAAAACAATTTAGAGTGGCCAGGGAAAATAAAAAGCTGGACAGAAAAAAGTCAGGGAATTGATAAAATAAGATTTTTTAGCAACCCTGCATATAATTTTTTTTTTTAATTTGGTCGAAGAAGAAATGTGACAAACATAAAAATGGTATTTTTTATAACCCGAAATAGGGGCGAACTATTGATAATAAGAGTACATACCAGTATATTAAACCATTTTACATTAAACAAACTTAACTGTAAATTTTGAATTATAGACCCTGGGTGACTGGGGTCAGGGAAAACCTGGAAATTAGGGAGAACTCAGGGAAATTTTCTTGGTCAGGAAAAATTCAGGGGTTTTAAATAAAATAGTAAAAGTCGGTGAATTTCTGTAAGAAGCACTTTTAAACAACTATCAAGAATAATCAGAGCTGCCGTAGCCATTTTTAGTCAATTTTATTTCTCAAATCGCTTCTTAGTCGCTTATTTAAGATCAAGTCACCATAGTCATTTTTAAAAAAAAAAACATCACTTTTATTTGAATAAATTAATCTAAGGCATTTTCAAAAGCCTTACAAAGTTTTAAGGAATTTCAACAGAATTCAGAGTATTTGAAATATTTTAGGTTTTAAAAGATTCTCAGACATTTTTAATAGATTTCATTTATTTAAAAGCATGCCAACGAATTCGAACGATTGTACGGTATTCTAAAAGATATTAAGGCATTTTCGATAAAGTTCTAACTATTTAAAATGATTTTAAGGGAATTGAGAAAATATTTATGTAAAGAATTACGTACATTTCGGTTGATAAGGAACGATTTTATAGGACCTAAAATTGTTTAGGATATTTTCAAAGATTTCAAGAGATTTTATAAGATTTCCGATTATTTCAATGATTTTAAGTGATTTCAAATGCTCTTAAGGTATTTTAACCAATTTTCCAGGATTTCAGGAATTATCAGATTTTATGTAATTTTCCTGGGATTTTATAAAATTTTAGTGGATTTTAAATGATTTATTCACAAGAATTGACAGATTTTGTAGAATTCCAAAGACATTAAATTATTTCAAGGTATTTACAAACATTTCAATTTTTAATTTATTTAAGTAATTTGAAGGGACATTAAAGGGTTTAAATACATTAGAATATTTTAAACGATTTCCTTGAATGTTTAAGAGCTTTAAAAAGTTACGAAATATTCCAAAATATTTGAAATATTTTAGGGGATTTAAAAAATTTCAAGGAATTTCCAAGAGTTTTGAAAAATGGTAAGGGATTTCAAAATATTTCAAAGGATTTGAGATGTTTTAAGTAATTTAAAAAGATCACAAGAAATTTTCGATGGGTTTCAGTAATTTAAAGTGATTTCAAAGGATTTGTACTTTTATAAAGTGTTTTAAAATATTGCAAGACAATTTGAAGAGCTTTAAAAAGTTTAATTGGATTTCAAAAGATTTTCAATATTTTAATGAATTTTATAAGATTCCAAGGAATTTTCAATGGATTTCAATACTTTGAAAGGATTTGAAACATTTTAGAATATTTTTAAAGATTCAAAGGATTTTTAAAGAGATTTAAACATTTCAAATAATTTCCAAAGTTTTTACTGTTTTTAAGGCATTTGAAAGCTCTCATTGTATTTAAATAAATTTCCCAGGATTTTAGAAAATATCAGATTTCATGCAATTTTACGGGATTTTATCATATTTTAATGGACTTAAAATAATTTATGCACAAGAATTGAGGGTTTCATAGAAATTCAAATATTTCAATGAATTTTAGAAGATTTAAAAGAATTTCACAGATTTTTGGATATTTTAAAAAGTTACAAGGATTCTAAATAGATTTGAATAATTTGAATTTATTCCAATGATTTATCAAGATTTTAGGGTATTTAAAAAATTTCCAGTCATTTTCAAGAGCTTTACAAGATTTCAAGAGATTTCCAAAAATTTAAAAGGATTTGAAATTTTTTAGGATATTTAAAATGATTCTAAGTAATTCTCGTTTATGCGATTTTAAAGGATTCGAAATATTTTAGGGGATTCAAAACATTCTAAGATATTTTCAAGAGTTTCACAAATTTTACCAATTTTTTAATGGATTTTATTAATTTCAAGTTATTTGAAAGGGTTTTAATATGTTATGATATTTGAAAAGATTACAAGGAATCTTCCATTGGTTTCAGTAATTTAGTGAGATTTCAAAGGATTTTTAATTTTATAGAGTATTTTAAAATATTCCAAGTCATTTTCAAGAGATTTAAAAAGTTTTAAGGAATTTCAAAGGATTTGAAATTTTTAGGAAATTTTACAAGATTAGAATACATTTTTAATTAATTTCAATAATTGGCAAGGATTGGACACGTTTTATGGTATTTTGAAGGACTGCAAAGTATTTTCAAGATAATTAAAAATCTTAAGGGATTTCCAAAGCTTTGAATAATTTAAAGGTATTTGAAGAAATTTTAATTTTGTTGTAAAACAATTTCACAGATTTTGGAAGTTATAAATCGATTTTATAGGACATACGTGGTTATAGGATATTTTCAAATATCCCAAAAGATCTTATAAGATTTGCGAGGATTTTAATGATTTTAAGGGATTTTAAAAACTTTTAAATTCTCTTGAATTTTTTGAAGTCACTTCAATTGTTTTAATTTAACTCAATTCTACGCAATTCAGTGGAGTTTTTTTTTAGTTTTTGTAAAATTAATCCTGAATTCTTTTCACTCACCGACTTGTATTGCAAAATTTTCCGTAAAACTAAACGGCAAATTATAGCACTATGGTTAAGCATTACGAAATTTGACGAGCTGGAAAGGTGTTAGCCTTATTGCAAAGCCCGTCATAGGAGATAGTTCATTCCTTTAAACTCACCTTGAATTGTTAGGCATTTCATGCAATTCGTTAACATTTCTTAAAATTTTTCTAAATATATTTTATACTTAATGTATTCGATGATTTTTTTTAGATTTTTGAATTGTTTTAAATTTGCTTGATTTTTTTGTCAATTTACCATAAATTTTTATAAATTTCATCGAAGTCTTCTCAGTTCCCTAAAATACCTCTTAATTTACTCCAATTGTACTAAAGTTAATTGCATTTTTTTCATTGATCCATATAAATTTCATCGAATATTTTTGACTTCTTTTAAACTAGTAAGAACATTAGTCACGTTATTAATGCACATTTGTCATTTGTTGGGTTAGAAATTAGGCACTTTTTAACACTTGTTTAAATTAGTCACTTTTTCACTTTCCCAAGTAAATTCGGCCGTGGCCGTATATTTTATTCGGCCTTGTATTTTCGGGGAAAATACAAAAATTAGCCAGGGAAAAGTGAGGTAATTTTTAAAATGAAGTTTCGCGGCGACCCAGTAGATTGTACAGAGTTACAGATTCGTTCTTTAATTAACGATTCATTAAAAGATTTGAACCATAAAAATTGTTTTACAATGTTGATTCACCATTTGTTTAAATTTCTAAAAATTGCTCAGTTACAAATTTTCGTTTTAAATTAATTTTTAAACTAATTTTTTTTAAACAGTTATTTCATTAAAATGAGAAAAGTAGTTAAAATCTTTTAGTCTATTATGAAAGAAACATCTCGTTCAGAAGAAATCTTGCTACGGAAAAGTGTTTTATTTATCGAGATATAATTGATCTTTTACTCATTATAAAATAAATAGAAATTTTAAGGCATTTTTTGTAGACTTTACCAATTATTTTATAAATTGCAATGAACAGACTTTAATATTGTGAATAATTCTAAAAGTTTCTAATTTCGTCTCCGTTAATATAAAACGTTAGAGAACACTTTTTTGTGATATTCAAATTACAAATTACAAAAATTATTAGTTGAAAATGTCGATGTTAATTCAGTTTCACAATTAGTATGAGCCATGCTCAATACCCGCTTATGGGGGTTTCAAGGGGTTCACCACTTGTTTGTTAGTTCACACTAGATTAAAAAATATTATCAAAGATTTCAAAAGGTTTCATAATATTTCAAAGATTTGAAAATACTTAAGACGATATGTAAATAGGTGTATTAAAGGATTTGAAAAAGGACACAGTTGAATACAGTTTGAACAGTTTGAAAACATTTTAGAAGATTTTAAAAGATTTAATTGATAACTTATATAATTATATATTTTTAACGAATGAAAAAGATTTCAAAAAATTTCTTAAACATTTCGAACAGTTAATAAAGATGACAAGGATTTCAAAGATTCGAAAAAGGCGTCTACACCAGATTTCAAAGATTTTACAAAGATCTCGAACATTTCCAAGGGTTTTAAAACTTTCAAAACATTTTAAAAAGCATATATTATGCCAGATTTCTAAGATTTCAAACGATTTTAGACAGTTTAAAAATATTTTAATGATTAGAAATGATTACAAAAGATCTCAGAAAGATTTGACAAAGATTTCATAAGTCTACAATTATTCCAAAGATCTCAAAAAGGGTACAGTAAAAGAGATTTCAAAGGTTTCAAAAAATTTGAAAGATTTAAAATGATTTCAAACGAATGCGAAAGATTTAATAAATATTTTAAAGATGTTAAACTATTCCAAAAGGTTTCAACAAATTTAAGAAGTTTTCAAAAGATTTAAAAGACTTAAAAGATTTTACACAGATTAAAAGTATTTTAATGGTTTCAAATGAATACAAAAAATTTCAGAAATATTTCAAAAATATTTCAAAAATATTTCAAAGATTCCATACAAATATCATAAAGATTTCAAAATAATACGCGAATTCTTAAAAGTTTAGAAAGGGGTACAGTGCACCAGATTTATAAAGATTTCAAAGCATTTCAAAAATTTCACACGCTTTCAAATATTTTAATGATTGCAAGAAAATACGAAAGATTTCAAAGATGTTAAACTATTTGAAAATCTGTCAAAAAATTTGACACGATTTCAAAACATTTTAATGATTTTACGAACACAAAAGATTTCACCGACGAAGATTGAAGAAAGCTTTCGCAAACATCAAAGAGATTTCAAAAAAATTTCAACAAAATTTACAAAGATTTCAAATTTTTTACAAAAATTGTAAAAGATTTCAATAGATTTCACATAATTTTCAAGATTTCACAATAATTTGAAGTACAAAATTAAGAATTTGTTTATTTATGGTTTTGCTTTCTTTAAATATTGTTTGTCAATAAAAAATAAAATGGCTTTTTTTACATCTATGAAAAACGGTTATTTCATTTTTTGATATAAAAGAGCAGATCTGGAAAAACTTAACTTCTTGACCTGGAAAACCTGGAAAAGACCTTGAATTTCATTCCTAAGAATCGCTGGACACCCTGATTTAATTTTTTCCACCCAAAAATTATAATAATTATATTAATTTCGAAAACGATTTGACTTGTTTAGTTTCAAATTCAACATTTCAGTAGTTTAATGTGAAGTTTATTAACTTTCAGGTGAGCTTAGAATTGCTTGCTGTCTTCGCTTCGAGGGACGCACTGGTAAGTCGTTTTTCGAGTTCCACTTATTTCCATCATGCGGCAGGCGTATCGTCCGAAACCACAAGAAAATTAGTTGTAATGAGTGCAGACGACATAGTGACCGCTGATTCTACCAGCAAGTGAATGCTTGTTTTAATATCTCTTATTAACTCAGGTTCACACTTTTCTTGGTGTTTTTATTTTTCAATAATTAATGTTGTGTTCATTTCATGCTTGATTCCATTATAAACTATAATGGAAACAGTGTATTATTTTAATTATCGTAACTTTTGTAAAGTCAAATATTGGACAACAATACATATTATGAAACTAAGAAAAGAGCTAGGATTGTTCGATAATCAAAGGAAGTTTTATTGAAAATGAATATGTGTCCTTACTGTCCTTTTCCTTTGATGCGATGGACACCTGAGGTATGTTATACTGATTAAGCGATTTTTTTTTATATAAATTGGAGATTTGTTTCGTATGAGTATTCTTTAACATTTTTAAAGATATAAAGAATAGTTTTTTTTGTAAAAAATGCATTTGAATATTAAATTAAACACTATTTTTTAATAGAAGAATCTTAATTTTATATTAGAGGTAAATTTTTATAAATTAATTATTTTGACTGTCAGAAAAATCGCTGCTAACATAGAATAGGTTTCTTTTTCAGATCAACAAATATAACGCGAGTATATTCGTATCAAAAGGGCAAATTCAGAATATGCACCGTTTTCAGATGAAAATCTCAGATGAAAAGCTCAGGTCGCTGATACGTTCCGGGACGTATCCCTTGTGTAGGTTTCTTTGCTTCCTGGGCAGTATGAATGAGAATCGTGGAGAGAATGTGTTGGTGAAATTGTATTTTGAAATTTTTGAGATGTAGCTATAGGAAGGTAGGTAGTTTACTTCGGGAATGAATGTATAATTTTAAGTAGGAAGGGCCAGTATAAAATATTTCTTGATCACGTTGATATTTTACACTGGGTGATATGGATATTCTTGTCAGATAAAGATTGCTATGTTGGACCTAATTTCCTTAACTTCTGTGATTATTCGCCTGATATTGATATTAATTACTATAACGAATAAATCGTGTGGATCGTCGACGAAAGTTAAAGTACTCGAGCAGTGAAACAGTTCTTGGGAATTCAAAATTTGTTTAATATGAAGCTCAAGTACAAATCGGTTCGTCAATTGCGGTGGTTCTATAACGTCCATGAAGAGCCCCGAACATGAAGAGGGGAGCTATATTAAATGCTTGTCCATCCGTGGATCGACGGGCATTTAAAACCTTTATGTTATCCATGTCACTATGTTATTTGAAATTTTTATTTTTTTGCAATTGATTTTGATTTATGCCATACTTTTACTATCATTTTTCCTCCGCAGGCAAAGTATATCTTTGATTTTAAATATGTAATTTTGATGATCCACACATTTTTATCTTTCTTGACATTTTGCAGTAGTTCTTCATCCACAGGTAAAATTATTTTACAAATTAACACAGTTTACACACAAATTAACACATAACAAATTAACATTAATTAAAACACAAATTAACACAGTATTATGCCTAGGATGTGAATTTGTATTCTATTATAATTGTTTTCCTAAAATTAATTAGGTATTATCGATAACGTGAAATTGATTTGGTTCATGTTTTGTGAAATGTGTATATGCTGAAAGTCGAAGAAGAATTTTGCAAGTAAGTATACAATTAAATGAATTTTATTTACCTAATTTTTTGTTTGTTTTTCTTTATTACTTTATTACATTAAGAACACGACATGTTAAAAGGATTTGTTCGAATAATTAACATAGCAATAAAAATAAATTTTGCATATAAATTTTAGCTTAGTGTTTAGCACATTCCTCGGAATTGAATAATTGATTTGAATTAATCATTTGTTTCTACAGCATTCCCATATCTCGAAACTGAGCCTTTATTTCTGTAAAAAAATTAAAATACGATTTTTAATCACTTCCGCAAGCCGATTTTTAAAACCCGAATTGTGAAACTTATTTCATTAAAGTTTTTGTAGCAGCATTCAGAAACTCACTGTCTTGGGAGTAAGTTTTTATTTTTTATTTAAACTAAAAATCACATAATTTTTGTTGCTCTTGCAAAATTCTACTTTGTTTACATTAATATAGTTCTGTAATACTAAAGTTATGAAACTTTTTTTTACAAATTAACTTTTATTGCATAATAATTTTTTTTACAAGCACTCTTAAATGTGGTTGTCGGTCTCATTAATTTTTGTTATGTTTTAGGTTGAAATTGGAAGAAATATAGGTATAATATCTGAGACATACATTATGCATGTATATTTTTTTTATATATAAATTTAAAAATAATTCTTATATACATATAATATGGGTCGAGTGACCCAGTGAATGAACACTTAAGGAAATCACTGATTACAACTAGTCCATTTCACGTTATAATAATTGATTATTCTTACAAAACTTTTGAAAATAGATTCTTAAGGGTTCGAATTTCATAATCCGATAAACAAATTTTGTTTTTACCAAAAAGCTTTATAAAAAATAATTAAATAGTGCAAAATTAACGAAAACACCAGTGAATGAACACTGTAAGCCAATGAATGAACAGTAAAGCACCAGTGAATGAACACTATAATCACTATAAATTAGAATTAGGGTTTAGGTATGAAATCACATAGGCACATTACAAAATGAGCAATTAAATAATGTAATATATTAGAAAGCGTTGCGAAATTCATTAAATATATTATTTAAATAAAAACCGCTTTTTGTTAAAAAAGTAAAGCACTTTCTTGAAAAAAGTAAAATTGATAAATTGGAAATTCTGAATGAAATTTATAAAAACGTCATTTCTTCTTATGGGAAATACGTATTCAACTTCATGGGGCTCTCGGAACCTCTAAATACCATTTTTTTTTAAAGATTTATTTTCTTATAGATTCAAATAATTTTGAGAGCGATATACATGAAAATGCGAATTTAATGAATAAATAATAGTAAATAATAAACAAATAATAAATGTTGCCAACATTTTCAAGTTTACATTTTTTGGACCAATCGCAGTTATTTACAATTCAGGCAAAAATTTCAAAATATATTTTTTATAGCAAGTGCAGGGCGTCGAAAGTTCTTGGTACTTTCCTGGGAATCGAGTGAATCTGCAGTGACGTCGTAAAGCAAATATGGCTGAACGTCGTCGGTAGTCGTGCTTTCAAGAAAAAAGGGTTTTTCGGGGGTTTTAATCGAATATTAAGCAAATATGTCAGATTATTTAAGATCCGCCCTCGGTTATTTAAACGGAAGTTCAAATTCGAATGATTACATTGGTCAAATCGTGGAAATTAACAATGTGAAGCTCCGAGTGAATAGACTTATCGCAGAGGGTGAGTGTTTAATCCTCCTACTTTTTATATTTACCGTTGTTTGAGCTACAAAAGCTGTCACTCTGCTTTTTTAAACAATATAAATCAAAAAAAGATTTTACCCTTTCATTTTTTCTCCTCGACGTTGTTTATTCTCATCTTTCGTCTCATTTTAATTTTTCTGTACCATTTTCCCAGCATGTGTCAAATGCATGTTTTCTTTTTGTCATCTCACACCGATATTGCAACTTTGTGTATTTTTGTTTCGTTTGCTGACTACCTGTATTTATTTTCGTAATATAGTGCTAGCGGTTGCAAAGTATAGGTTAGGTTTAGATTGCTAAATGAAATTTGTTAAAAAATTAACATATGTATTCTGCTCTCTCTTTAAGGGCTTTACTGACTAAAGGTCATCATATCGTATGTATTTTTTTCGATCGAAATCCTGTCTAACTTTGTGTGTTATGACCTTGTATACATTTATTTCATTTCGCCTTTCTTTTTGCGAAAATTCTACAAAAATTGGAATTCAAAATTTGAAAAAACCTTGGAGATTCTTTTATTAGGAACATTTTCTGATCAAGTTCTTCAAAAATATATACATACTTTTATAATTAAAGTTTCAATTTAAAGTAAAGATTTAATATTTTTAGTTGAAGAAAGTTCGATTTGATTCTTATAGCAGTTCTGGTTCGAACTTTTCTATAAGAAAAGTTTCTTCTGATTTGGTATTTTACTCTGACCTCTGCCGCAACATAAACCCATATTGACTTTTTTTTTAAATAAGCACATTTCTAAGATTTTTAGTTTTTCCAGAGTGTAAACTGCAGGGTGCATATAGGCTCTTTAAATCCGGAAGTTTACCGAAAATTGTTTAAACCTTGGAAAAAACGGGAAAATGCCGGGAATTCGTATGAAGAACCGGAAAATCTGTGTTCATAACACATGTCGAAAAAACAAATTCATTATCAGAGTGGATCTCTTCTGAATTTTACACTTTTAAAATTAAACCTTAAAAGTTTTGAATTTAAACGCTCATTAATTTACATGTATAAAATGAAACGTGTCAACTTTATGAACAATTTTTAATTAAATGTTAAACTATAGCATTTTAAATGTTAAGCTTTTATAAATTGAACAGTTGAAATATTTCTGGTGGAAAACATAAATCCACCTTATCATTTTCAATACTCTAAATTGAAAAATATATCAATAACTTTCTGAATCTTGAAAATCATATTGTTTTGCAGCAATTTTAAGTCATACATACTAATACTATATTAACTTTAATTCGTTCCGAATCAATAATTGTGCAATTGTTACTCATACATAAAGAAAAATTAACTTTCAAAGTTTTAATTTAGCACTCAAATTTTAATGATTCAAGGATTTCCATTTGAACGTTTTACATTAAACATCTTTTGGCCAGTTTGAGAGCAAAATTAAAAAAAATAGCAATAACAATTAAATAGTGCTACTAAATTTTTTATTATCATTTATTTCAGTAAACACTACACTGCGAAAAAAGACTAAATACAAACATTTTCTTAGGATTATTTTAAACATAAATCTATACAGGATTTAATCGACGTTTTGACAAAACTGTGCGGATTTTACCTTGGATATTGCCAAAATCTGAACTAATAATTCAGAATAATTTTAAAATGTTCATCTAACCCGTTTTGAAGTTTTGTTATGGAAGTAATTAATGTTTCATTTTTATGATGCACATGATGTTTTGACTTTTCACTGTAAGGAATTTTCTTTAAAACTATTTAAACTAGTGATGACTGGAGAAATTGAGGCACATATACCACAAGAAAAAAAAACCCGGCAAAACGTTAATACTAATTTCTTATTAAAAGTGATTATTTGTAGATTTATGTTTGAAAAAATTAAAATTTAAGGTATAAAGCAACTAAATTAAATTAATGTAATGAATTAAAATTAATTAAGTTTAAAAATTGCAATGACCTACAACTTTTTCTGAAATACCATGGTCAGTCGTTATCCTGTTTATTTTTGTAATTATTTTTTTGTCTGCAATTTATTAAAACTGGAAGAGATTTTCTGAATTCGGTTTAAGATCAAGGATTAGATTTTCCCTTCTGTTAGATGCTAAGGGAGGACTAGGTAATTATTTGGAATCCACATGAGGGGAAAATTGAAAACCTCGATTATAGCCTACGGAAATATAAAATTGGCTTTTAGTAACTGTTATCAGTTTCCAGTCTCTGGTGTCATTTTACCTTCTGTTGAATTCGGTGTGATCAAAGTGAACTATTTTGGAAGCTGGAAAAAGTTAATTGGGGATTTTCCAGAGATAATCCATGAAATGAATCTCAATTGCTTTAATTACATAATTATCTCAAATCGATCGTCTTGTTCTCCATTTTTCATTTTCAGACTACTCGTTTTTCAGATTTTTTTTATCATCTGGATTTGGTATTTTTAAATCTTTCAGATCGCAGAACAGTTGAGTTTTCTAAAATCTATTCAATTTCTCAATCTTTACATAAAAACCTATTATCATAATACAATAATTAATTTTCGACTACTTTTCTTATCTATATTATGTTAATTTATTCTAAGCTTTATATCAACAGGTGGCTGGGCGTTGGTGTTTGCCGTAGAGGACGTGAACACAGGAAAAGAGTATGCCTTAAAAGTAAGTAAAAATATGCGACCCTTTTTCCACTTTTCGCTTAAATGATAAACAAATTTGATTCCTCGTAGGTATCAAATAAATTTCATTCCTCATAGAGGGAGGTTGGATAAAGTTCCGAAAAGCGCTTACCTCCGATTAATTCGAAACTTCGTGTACCTATGTATTTTGACGCTCTGATCACGAATATGATGATGAAAATACCCGCAAATTTTTTTTTATGGTGAAAACCATGAAAAACCCATAAAAATCATGTTTTTTTACGTTTATCTCAGAGAATAGTGAAAATTTATAAAAAAGCTTCAAATAAAAGTTGTAGATTCTTTGAAAATACATATTTTATGTTGAATATGTTTTTACTATACGACTGATGGTTTTCGACAAAATAGATGGTAAATATGAAAAATCGCAGATATACTGCAAAATGTTTAGTGGTGCGACTTAAATTGTATGAAAAATTCCTGGAAGGCTGGATGGAAGTTAAAAATTGAAAATCGCAGAAATACTGAACATAAAAAATTCTTGGAAGGTTGAGTCTAATTCTATGACCAGTCAGAGGGATGCCTCCCCCCCCATGACACGTTTGAAAAGGGGTCGTGCGTGACCGAAGTTCTTTCTGGTACCAGTCATAGGGGGGCCTTCCCGCCCCCCATGAAAGGCTGGAAAGGTGGTCGTGTGTTATTTCAGTTTTTTTCTGGGACCAGTCACAGGGGTGCCTTCCCGCCCCCATGAGACGCTGGAAAGGGGGTCGTATGTTATTTAAGTTATTTTTGTGACCAGTCAATGGGGTGCCTTCCCGCCCCCATGCCATGTTGTAAATGGGTCGTGTATAACCTAAGTTTTTTATCTGCGACCAGTCATAGTGGTGTCTTCCCGCCCCCCATGACACGTTGGGAAGGGGGTCGTGTGTGACCTAAGCAACTCTACACTTCGTACTGACATTTCCCTTATTTTCTCGAAAACCGTCAGTCGCAAGGTAAAAATATATTGAACGTAAAATATGTATTTTCAAAGGATCTACAACTTTTATTTGAAGCTTTTTTACAAATTTACACTATTACCTAAGATAAACGTAAAAAACATGATTTTTATGGGTTTTTCATTGTTTTCACCATGAAAATCAAATTTGCGGGTATTTTCACTATTATATTCGTGATCAGAGCGTCAAAATACATAGGTATACAGAGTTTTAAATTGATCGGAGGTAAGCGCTTTCGGAACTTCACCCAAATCTTATTTTCAGAAAATCAGAAAGCCCATTAAAATGTCAATCTATGTGATCTGTTACAATAAACAACTTTTTAACTTATGGTAGTGTTATATTTCAAATTAAAAAAAAGGTTTTCTTTATAGAAACAATGCAACTCTTTTTTTAAACTTTTTAAGTTGCGATTGATTAATCAAAAATGGTAATCGAAATTTTGTCAATATAATAATCCGCGCGTTTTGGAGACACAAACAATTACATCAAATACAGTACTGTAATATTCCCAATATTAAAAAATCCTCTTATAAACAAGGCAAATAATTTTTTTAAGAAATGTTTAAACGATTTTGTCATGAAAGGTTCTTCAATAGGATAATCAAGGCGTCTCAAAAACGTGAACAAGTATATCATATGCATTACTGTTGTATTCACAATTTAAAAAATGTTTTCCTCATATCATGAAGATAAAAAATAGATTTTTTAAATTCATAAATTATTATTGCTGGATAATCAGAGATCACGGAAGGTTCTTTAATAAATCATCCCACATGTCTCGAAGAGATTTTTGTTTAACTTCTTAAATCGGGACTGGTTGGTCATAATAGATTCAACAATAAGTCGATCGATGAATCTCGAAGACGCGAACAAATAAACTGCATATAGTATAGATGTATTTTAAATATCAAACAAGTTTTTCTCATATAATCGTTTCGAAGACGCGATCAAATATACTAGACACATTATTGTTGTATTTTGAATACCAAAATAAAGTTTTTCTTGTATAAACAAGGTAAATTTCTTTTAAATTTCTAAACTAAAAAAACACTTTTAAATGGTCGCTCTATTTTAAAATCCTATCAGACCTGGATATCAGTCGGAGCTGGAATTCGTCCAAATTCCAACGTCATATATTTCTAACATTTCGAGATATGGTGAACAGAAAAAAGTTACGCACAGGAACATTTAAACAAAATTTCGAGCTGCTGGAGAAAGCAAAAGTCCAATTATTTTTTATTTAAAGTTAATTAAAAGTATATTATTTTTCATTGAAGAGTCTACTATCATATTTTCAGTTGAAAACTCTAACGTTTGGTTGAAATTTTAAATATTTTTTGGAAAATTTAAATATTTTGTGGAAAATTTAATTGTTTTGTTCAAAATTACCCTTTTCGTTGACAATTCTACTATTATATTAATTGGTTCAGAATTCATCACATTGTGTTAAAAATTCTACAATTTGGTTACAAATTTAATTATTTTGTTGAAAATTGTTTCTGTTTTATAGAAAATTTGCCCTTTTGGATTGATCTTTTTTGCTTGAAAATTAATTATTTTTAATTGACAAGCCTACTATCCTATTTTTTGACCAGAATGCATTTTAAAAAAGAATTCTGCTATTTGGTTTGAAAATTTAATTATTTTCTTCAAACTTCCACATTTTTTTAATCGTATTTTTTAGTTAAACGTTAATTCTTTTTATTTGAAAATTCAACTATTGCATTTTGTGTTTTCAATTAATCTTTTTGGGTTCAAAATTCTACTACATATTTGGTCGAAAATTCAACTGCTTTATTGAAAATACTATTCTATGTTAACGAAATTATTTTTCTTTATCATTTGTCCCAGTATTCACCGATTTGCGTTAAATTTTTAGATGTTGTGCTTTGTGTTTTATTTTGAGCAGTTTATCAAATGGTATCGAAGAATAAAGTTTTATGTAAAAAGTCATATTTTTTAGTCGAAAATGCAGCTATTCCGTTAAACATTCGTCTTTTTGGAGAAGTCAAATTTCTTTGTTAAAAATCTAACTGTCTGCTAAAAGATTCGTCTTTTTCGCTTGAAACTACAACTCTTTAGTTGAAAGTCCAACTGTTTTTGTTTGAAAAATTGATCTGTTCGTTGGAGATCCATCTTCTGTTGTTGAAAATTCGTCTCTTTTTCCTTTAAAGTTCAACTGTTTGGTTATAAATGCAACTGGTAAGAAATTCGTTTTTCTGGCTTGAAAATTAATTTTTTACATTCTCATCATAATGAGGAGATATTGTTTTTTTTTTGTTTTTGAAAATTCCACTATTTTGTTAAGAATTCAATATTATTCAACCTGAAATCTTACGTAGAGATCCTCAAGGAAGAGTTAAGATACAGGGAACTTCTTCAAATCTGATTGGCGGCGCTGTACAGGAACTAATTAAGCTTTTAGGAGTTTTGATTGGCATGAGTTGGCGCTATTTTCAAATCACAATTTTCTTTTCAAGAGGATTTAATATAGAATCGTGACAACACTCAAACAAGAACATTATAAATTATTGAGAAGGTTAGTTATTAAGGTTAGGGAAAAATAGTATTCATTTTGAAACACATACACTTCCAAATTTTCATCAACAAAAGAATTAATAAAAAATAAAACTGTTCAAAATTTTCGCGCCCCATTAATAAAATATCAAAGTTCCGGTACAGCGGTGACTATTGATGGGGAAAAGTGTCTCAAGTCTCTCTAGAGGATCTCCAATCTTATGAATATGGTACCTACATTGTTATTTAAAAATATTTATTCCCTTATTTTCTTGAAAAATCACCCTATTTCCCCTTTTTGAGAGTATTTTGGTCTATGAAGTTATGCTACTAAATACTGCAAAACAACTGCGAGGGTTTAACCACTCTTGAAGTCAGATGTACACCTTCGAAACTATTAATTCTCATGATGAATGTTTTCAGAAACTCGTTGCTGTCGACGAAGAAGCAAACAGAACGATTTTACAAGAAATAGAATATCTAAAAGCCTTATCTGGCCACTCCAACATAATTCAGTTTTTATGCGTTCACCGGATTGAGCGTGAAGACCGGAAGAGCTATGAGTACCTTTTAGTCACTGAGTACTGCCCTGGAGGCACGCTCGCTGATATTCTTAGAAATGTAACAGCGAATTCGTTGACAGTCGCTCAAGTATGTAGAATAGCCTATCAAGCAATAAAAGCTGTGCACCACATGCACAACCAACAACCTCAGCCTATCGTGCATCGTGATATCAAACTAGAAAATTTTCTGATTGGCAGCGATGGATTGGTCAAGCTATGTGATTTTGGAAGTGCAACTACTCAACAAATTTTACCAGACTCTTCTTGGAATGCTCAGAAAAGAGCTACCTTGGAAGATCAGATGGCAAAGTATACCACTCCGATGTATCGAGCACCGGAAATGACCGATACCTGGAATAATGAGCCCATCGGGCCGCCTGTTGATTGCTGGGCTCTTGGATGCATTCTCTACGCTTTGGTCACTCTTCGCCATCCGTTTCCTGAAGGTACTAACCACTTTATTCAGTTAATTTAAGAATTACATCTTTTATTTAATTTGGACTAGGTCATGGCCAAACGTTTAAAAGGTTAACCGTGCCACCAACAGTTCTGTCAAACTGACTTGGTCACAAACTTGGCCTCATGGACCGGTCCCTATATCCCCTATTTTGTAACGTATATTCAGCGGAGGTCCCCAAAATACCATATTTTCAAGATTTTGTCCCTATGAGTACCCTTTGTGCAGCCCATGATGCAACTTTTGTTAATGTAACTTTTCTCCGTAGGGCTATTCACTGAGAATTCATGTTAGTCTCTGTTAGTCAGGCTACTAAGTACTGCCCGACATCTAGAGTCTAGAGAGACTACTGAGACTACTCTAGTCTAGCGAATACCGTAGGACGACCAGAGACTACGAAAGACGACTAAAGACACGAATGTTCGCGATCCAGAAACCGTTCTAATTTATTATTTTTATTATTTATCACCCAGAATTACCACAGAAGTTAATAATATCATGCAATTTTCTTTTTTGCTGATTGAATTGCTTATAAATAAGTATTGATTTTAATTTAAAAAAAGGGAACAATAATTAAAATTGTAGTGCTAGTAAAAAAATTCGTTATAATATTATTATTTTTAATAAAAAATAATTTAATTAAACCAAACGACACGAATCTTCAACAAAATAGTGGAATCCCTTACCAAAACTGATAAGATTTTTAACCAAATAGTTCAATTTTCAACAAAAAAGATGAGTGTTAAATAATATAATAGAATCCTCCACGAAAGCATATTGATTTTTCACTACTAAACATTGGAATTTTTAACGAAAACAAGATTAAATTTCTAGCAAAAGATGAATTTTCAGAAAAGTTTCAACCAAGAAAGATTTAATTTAAATTCTCAACAGAAAAATATGATGTTTCAACAAATAAGTTGATTTTAAACCAAATAGTTGAATCTTATACAAAAATAAATGAATTATCAAGCTAAAAAGACGAATTTTCAACAAAAGACGTTCAATATTCAATAAAAAAGGATTGGTTTTCCACGAAAAAGTTAAATTTAAATCAAGTAGTTGAATTTTTAACCAAAAAAGTCTTTAACATTCAAGCAAAGCGAGTTGAATTAAACCAAAAGGATAAATTTCCAACAAAACAGTTTAATTTTCTACGAGAAAAAATGTCGTTTAACATAATTATAATTGAATTTCCAACCAAATATTAGACTTTTCAATCCAAACAGAATAGTAATAGTACAATAATACTATTTTTAAAATTTTGAAACCAGAAAGACGATTCTTTCAGAAGACTGTTCAATTTAAAAAAAAGTTCATTTTTGAATAAAATAGATGAGTTTTTGACCAAAAAAGATGAATGCTCAATACAAAAGGACGAATTTTCTATTCATAACAGTTTAATTTTTGACAAAAATATAATTTTTTAACAAAATAGTAGAATTTTTAACTCGCAAAGATGAATTCGCTACGAAAAGTTTAATTGCTAAATAGGAAAGATGTCTGCTACCAACAAAAAATTATTTTCCATGCAAAAAGACGAGTTTTCGACGAAAAAAGTGATTTTTTAAACAAAATAGTGGAACTTTGAACTTGAAAAAATGTGTTTTGAAGAAAAAGTTCGAATTTTTAGAGAAAAAAGAATAAACTTTAAACAAAAACCAAACAGTTGAATTTTGAAGCCAACAAAGACCAAAAAAAATTAATTTTCAAACAAAAATGACGAATTTTCTATTTAAAACAGTTTAATTTTTGGCAAAAAAGATTAATTTTAACAAAATAGTTGAATTTTTAACTTGCAAAGATGAGTTTCCCACCAAATGTTTCAATTTTCGAACAAAAAGAGCTTATACTTTAACTAAAATCCAGGTAGTTGGACTTTAAAGCTAAAAACACTACTCTTTTTCAAAGACAGTTAAATTTATAACAAAAAATTAATTAAAACATAACAAAGATGAATTTTTAATCCAAAAGAAAGAATTTTTTTAAACAAGTTAACTTTAAAAGATAAATTTTCAATCTAACAGGGAGAATTTTCTATTCAAAGCAGTTGAATTCGCGACAAAAAGATGGACTTTTACAACAAGTTTATTTTTGAATAATAAAGGTGAATTTTTAATCCAAAAGTTTAAAAAAATCACTATTATGATTATTTAACACGAGCTAACCAACCGAAAGTTATAAATGCATCCAATTGCATCAGATCACAAATATCGACACAAAATAATGCGGACGATACTGCCAACGAAACAGAACGAAGTTTGAGAAGACCTTTTGCGCATGATCAGAGCAGACTCTTTCGTACGAGATCGATTGAGATCGATTCCCCGAGTTCCACCGACTTGTCGCGAAGTACGAGAGAATGCTCAGAGACTACCAAAGACCATACAGACTAATCAAGACTTCTGCTGACGACTTGTGACGACTGTGGGATTTCGGATAAGTTAGTCGATGGTCGTCATGAGAATTCTTCAGCGAATAGCCCCTCGCATTTCTCTCAGTAAATTTACTTGTGGGTTAATCACTATTCAATTCAAGTCTATACCTATCTCTGAATGGTCTTAAATTCTGTTGAAATATTTCAGGGGATTTTTAAGATTTTAGGACATTTTTAAAACTTCTGAAGCATTTTCAAGAGTTTTTAATTTGAAATATTTCAGGGAATTAAAAAAAATTTCAAGGATTTATTAATTAATTACATTAATTTGAGAGGACTGACTACAAAGCGTTTGAAATATTTTAGGATATAGAATATTCTAGAGTTTTGGAACATATTGAACGATTTTACAGGACCTTTCAGTTTTTATGATATTTTGAAAGATTACACAGGATTTTCTCAACTTTTCAAGGATTTCAGTGATTTTAAGGGACTTCATAACATTTTTAGTGGATTTCAAAGGCTTTAACTATTTCAGGGAACGTCAACACATTCCTAGAAATTTGTAATTAATTGTTATTAATTTGAAGGGATTTCAAAGCGATTGCAATATTTTGTAATATAGAATTTTCCAGGTTTTCAGAAAATATCGCCAGATCTCATAGAATTTCATGGGATTTAATAATATTTTAGTGGATTTTAAAGAATTTATTCATATTTTGTAACTCCTTTGCATTTTCAAGAGCTTTAGAACATTTTAAAAGATCACCAGAAATTCTTTATTTACGTGAGTGTGAGAATAATTTGTATATTTTTTAAGTAGATATTGCAAAAATAGTGTAAATTTCAATGTTTTCTTAAATATTCAATAATTTCCGAAATAATCAACATTTATCAATGTTCTTGGTTTCATTTTCAAGCTATTTTTCACCGTGTCACAACAGTGATTTTTTTATAAATCGTGAAAATTTATCGAATTACAAGAATTTGAAGTTGTAACAAAAAAGTTGGAAAAATTTGAAAACTTCTTATATGTAGGCAAATCAGAATAAAAATTGAATAAAAATATATTTTGAGACAATTTCATAGAAACTTTCATGACTATATGTTTTATATATTCTACAAAAATATTTTTGGTACCACAAAGAATATTGCATTTTTTCAACTTTTTGTTACAACTTCAATTCCTTGAAATTCGATAAGGCAATTTTCACGATTTATACTCATATGATAAGTTGATTATTTCGGAAGTCGTAGAAGAGTTAAGAAAACATTTAGATTTACACTAATTTTGATATAACTATTTAAAAAATAGAGAAATTGGTCTCATTTTGGGGTCATTTAATACTGAATTTCGAGAGCAAGACACCGTTCAAAAAGAAACTTTTTTAGTTGTATTTTAGAGTGTTTTAAAAGATTCCAAGACAAAAAGTGAGGGATTTCGTAGAGTTGCAAAGATTTCAGGAGATATCCCTGACATTTTAAATTTAATGAAAAGTCTTAAGAGATTTGCGAAGTTTTTAATGGTTTTAAGGTATTTAAAGAAATTTTCATGCCGTTGTAAAACAATTTCATAGAATTTCGGAATTTATAAATCGATTTTCAGGGACATACATGATTTTAGGATATATTCAAAGATTCCAATAGATTTAAAAAGATTTCCGAGAATTTCAATGATTTTAAGGGATTTTGAAATCTCCCAAGGTATTTTTTAATTCTCTTTAATTTTTTAAATCTGATTTTGTTTTTAATTCACTTGACTGCTTTTTAAATTTAGTTTGATTTTTTTATGAAGTTCATCCAATTCTTTTCATTTTCCTTAAATTCCTCTAAATTCGCTTAAATTTTACTGAAATCATTGAAATTTTTCCGATTTTTAAAATTATTTCAAATTAATTTCAATTTTTCTTTGGTTATAAATTAGTAGGGTTTCAAAGATTTGAAGAGATTATAAATTATTATTTTTTTTTTTAATTCCTTGGGATTCTCTAGAATTTGTTTAGTTCACTCGAATTCTTCTAAATTGACTTAATTCTACGGATTTTTAAAAAGTTTTTTTTTATACTGAAGTCTTTATCCCTCACGTTAATTCTTAGGCATTTCTTTTTTTTTTTTAATTTACTTGAATTTTTCTAAGCTCATTTAAAATTTTCTGAATTCAAAGAAATTTTTTCATATATAATTCATTTCATTTTTTAAAATAACCTTGAATTTTTATGTATTTCATCGAACTCTTGTTTATCTTTAATTTCTTTAAATTCATACTAATTTTACATTAATGAATGGATTTTTGAAATTCTAAATTTGTTTCCCATTCACTTAAATTATTTTGAGTTTTACTTGAATTTTACTAAAGCCTTTGGAATTTAGCTTGAATTTTTTACCATTTGAGCGCGAAAAGAGCACTCTATGAGCATGACAAAAAGTACCCGTTGGTGAAGGGTCCGCGGTCTAAAATGTTAAATGACATTTAAGAAATTTTATACGGTGAAGGAAAATCGTTGTTTTTTATTTTTTTGAAATTACAATATTTTTTTAAGCTGGAAAGTGTTCTTTGCTCATTTACTAGAGAAAAATAATATACGTTAATTGTATAACATTTGAATCAAAAGTAAACGTTATGATACAATTGAAAGCTATTCATATGTTATCTACAAGGGGTCCAGCGGTTTAAACCTGTTATCTGCAGTGTTCCACCGCTGGTTTTCCATTGTTTTCCCGGGCTCGCATATTTCCGCGCTATTTTTCAAGCTGCGGACAAGTTTTATATTTTAAAATGTTTGGAATCGCAAGCCCAACATAGATGTGCTTGCAAAAATTAAAAATATTCTATTGCGCAAATTTGCTGAGTGTTAGTATTCGAGACGCGTGGCTCACCTTCGTCTTTACAGCCATACACTGAATTGCACATTAGGGTGGTCCAAAAATGCATTAGAAAATTTTTTTTTCGAATTCTTATCCAAAACGTCCGGAAATTTGTTCGAATCCACAAAAAAAACGCATTTTTTTGTTTTGAAAAAAAATATTTAGAGGTGGCGCAAGCCCCATGAAGTTTAACACGTATTTCCCATAAGAAAAAAAGACGTTTTTGTAAATTTTATTCAGAATTCTCAATATTAGGTGAATCGAGTTCGAAATTTACCATTTCTCTTTACAATTAGTCACAGAATGCGAATAAAATATTACTTTTCAAATATCACCCCCATTAGTCTGTTTTATAGGGTCCCAAAAAGCCCCCATAAGTGAAAAAATGTTTTTTTGATTTTTTAGGGCTAATTATGATTTTTTTACGGTTTTTTAAACGCATATTGTTTCAAATACATGAAATACTACTTTATTCTGATAATTAGATGTTTATGCAAATTGTTTAAACAATTTATTATTATTTTTAGAAACTTTCTCTTAGAAAAGGATTAGAAAGTCAAGGTTTTTTCTGAAATTTTCAACTTATTTTCAACGTTTCAGTTAGAGCGAGGTAATAATCAATTAAAGTTAACAAAAATAATTGTTTAAACAATTTGTTATTAATTATAACATTATTCTCTTAGAATAATGCTACAAAGTTGCGGTTTTTTCTGAAAATTTCAACTTTTTGTTCTTTTTTCACTCAAAGTAAGTAATTATTTAATTTAATATAGCAAAAATAATTGTTTAAACAAATTGTTAATGTTTATAGCTATCTTCTAGATTATTACTACATAGTTGCGGGTTTTTCCTAAAATTTTTAACTTTTTATCACTTTTTTATTAGAGTTAAGTAATAATTAATTCATGTTAACAAAATAATTGTTTAAACAATTTATTATCATTGCTAATAATATTTTCTTTGCTTAATGATAGAAAGTTGCGATTTTTTCTGAAATTTTAAACTTTTTGCCCACGTTTCACTTGAAGTAAGTTAATATTCAATTTAATTTAACAAAAATAATATTTCAAACAAATTATTATCGTTTATGGATATCTTCTCTTACATTCGTGCTAAAAAGATGTTTTCACTCGCTTTCAAATTAACATATCATTTCTCAGCAAAGACGCGAATCTTTGGAAAACTGATGTAGAATATTAGCAAGGTGCGACTGCAATCAGAAAATTGAAAGTGTTCAACGAGGTAGTAGAACGAGGTGTGAAATTGATGTCTGACGTTAATTCTCTTCTTACTAGAGACGAAAGTCAGAACCAATACTTACTACAAAGTGGTAACAGAGTACCGATAGCAATTTCCTGACTGCAGTAAGTCTATCTTGTCCCGTGAGATGTTATAATCAATTAATTATTTGTTTGAGGTCTTTGTTATCTTTATATATGTATATAATCATCGGCGAGACGTACTTTCTACAGGGTAGGGGGGGGGGGGGTCTAATATTTAAATATTTGCAATTTCAAATTATTCTTTTACGCTTTGCAATAAATTTCTTGTTGTAATTAAAAACAAAACTGTTACAAGTCATTTACAGACCTAGTCCTCCCACGTGCTTTCAATTATTCCATTCTTTGTTTTTGTCTCTTTTGTATAATAGCTTTTTTGTTTCAATTAATTTTTTTGAACATTGGAAAAATAACAAAAATAATTTATTCAAATCAATACAATACTATTTAAAATATGATTCTCTGTAATGTTTATTTATTATTTATTCACAACTAAAAAGGTAACGCAAAGTTAAACATTTCAGAAAAAACCACAACTTTGTAGCACTAATCTAAGAGAAGATAGCCATAAACGATAGTAATTTGTTTAAACAATTATTTTTGTTAAATTAGATTAAATATTAACTTACTTAAAGTGAAAAGTGGGCAAAAAGTGAAAAATTCCAGAAAAAACCGCAACTTTCTATCATTAGGCAAAGAAATCATTATTAGCAATGATAATAAATTGTTTAAACAATTATTTTGTTAACATGAATTAATTATTACTTAATTCTAATTGAAAAGTGATAAAAAGTTAAAAATTTCAGGAAAAACCCGCAACTATGCAGTATTAATCTAGAAGATAGCTATAAACATTAACAATTTGTTTAAACAATTATTTTTGCTAAATTAAATTAAATAATTACTTACTTTAAGTGAAAAGTGAATAAAAAGTTGAATTTTTCAGAAAAAACCGCAACTTTTTAGCATTATTCTAAGAGAATATTGTTATAATTAATAACAAATTGTTTAAACAATTATTTTTGTTAACTTTAATTGATTATTACCTCGCTCTAACTGAAAAGTTGAAAATAAGTTGAAAATTTCAGAAAAAAACTTGACTTTCTAACCCTTTTCTGAGAGAAAGTTGCTAAAAACAGTAATAAATTGTTTAAATAATTTAAATAAACATCTAAGTATCAGAATAAAGTAGTATTTCATGTATTCTGTATTTTAATTCATTTTGAAAATGAGTTTTAAATTGATAGACTTTTTACATTCTTATCATTTATGATTGAGAAAGTTTTCGAATTGTCGGAAATTTGACATCACCCTTTTTCAACGGATCTCCACGTTTCGAGACCCCCTGAATCCGAAAATCAGGTTTTCACAATGGCGTCTGTCTGTCTGTCCGTCCGGCCGTCCGTCCGTAAACACGATAACTCTCGAAAAAATGATCGAATCCAATTCATCTTTGGCACACTTTTTTTAGGTCCTAAAAGAAAGGACGAGTTCGTGAACCAGCCATTTTCGATAAAAATTCAAAAAGTGAGCGCATTTTGAAAATTTTTGAGACCACTTTCTTCTGAATTTGAAAATTCTATGTACGGATATTTATAGTATTAAAAAGAACAAACAATTTATCCTTATGACTTTTTTTGATAAAAATAAAATTATCAGAGTTATAGCTTTTTCAAAATTTTTTTAATCAACCGAAAATCAAAATTTGAAGCCGAAAAACGCGTGATATGAAACAAATTCAAGAAAAGAAAAACATTTCTTTTTGAAAGCCCTACAAGATTATCATAACCAATTTTTGGATTTTCTTCAAAAATCGATAATTCAAATTTTAATATCCACAAAAAATAATGGAAAATAAAAAATTCTATTTTGTGGACAAACTATGTAGGATACGAAAAAAGATGAATGAACAAAAATGGTTATCCCAAAAAAGGTCTACAATTTCGTTAAGAATCACTTCTTGATAGGACGCGTACTTTTTGTTTTATTCATGAAAATTAACGTTTGAAAAAAAATAAAACAAAAAAAAATGTGTGGAAAAACGACGAAAGTTACGAGAAAAAAAATCCAACCAAAGCTGTTTACAAATGTCTGTCGGAAATCGAGCGCGCAGCGCGGTTGCCAGGATGAGAATGTGTACCTCAAAGCCTACAGAGCTTTGAGAAACTTAATCTTTGACTATACTTAATTAAGTAGACAATTCAGAATATGAAGACGCAAATAAATACTGCCATCTAAAAGAGATCTTTTTGATAAAGTTTTTTTCAAGCATTCCAAATGCAAAGAATAAGTATCCGAGCGCGAAGCGCGAGGTGGAATTATGTTCGAGCTCGAAGCTCGAGGTCACCTATTATCGAGCGAGAAGCACGAGATTCAACCGTTGCGCGCTTAAAATCAATTTATTCAATCGTGCTATACAATTTTTTCTTACATTTTCAATGCTTGATTATCCTTTTTTCTAGTAAGAATTACTTGTTTGTTAATTAATCAAATTTAATTTATACAAAACAATTTACGATTTATCATTGATTATCAAAATTCCTAATGACAAAATATTTTTTTCAAATTTGACATTGAATATTTCATATTCGAGAATCTATTCAATGTTTAAATTTGAAATTAATTCTTACTTGAGAAATTTTTGATTGTAAAATGGATAATTCATTTAATTTTTCAATTTAATTTTTCCACACATGGTTATATAATTTTAAAATTGAAATAGCTGTTTTATTTTTAATTCACTTTAAAAATAAAGTTCTAAATCTCAATTGATATTCAAACTTTTCTCTTTGTAAAATTGATTATTTTATATTATAAATGTGCAATAATTCTTTATATCTTTGAAAGTACATTTTAAAAATTGAATAATATTTCAATTAATGTAATTCGATTAATGTATTATCAAATATTTACATTCTTAAATTTCTACATTCTTTAATTTATAAAAGTTCTGATCCGTAAGTGAATAGCCCCTCGATTTCAATAAATCTAGCAAAAAAGTTAAGAAATAGATTTAAAGGTGAAGTGGTAAAATAGTTGCATTAGCGAGCCACATAGCTGATTAACATCTGTTAAATCTTTGAATATTTTAAACGCCATGCTCTAATTCGGATCCAAAAGTTTTTGTAGATGATGTGACTTTTCTCATTTGGTGCAGATGAAAAAAGATTTCTTCATTAAACAATTGCCATTAATATTAACGTTTGATCCTTTCTGCATTTTCAGGTAACAAATTAGCAGTTCTGAACGCAAAGTATGCGCCCCTGCCTCCCAATCCTCGCTTCGCTTGTTTCCACGACTTGATAAAAGGATGCTTACAAATTTCTCCAGTACAACGACTCATAACCTCATGTCTACTCGAGCGTTTAGCCGCGATCGCAGAATCGAACAATTTTGATCCCAGAGAGCCCGCAAAAATAGATGTTGTGATAAAGCCTCCAGCTCCTCCGAGACCCTCACCTCCACCTCCAGCAGCTGCTGCAGTGCCTCCACGACCTTCTCCAACTGCTGCACCGCCACCAAGACCGGCGCCAGTGGCTCCACCTCCAGGTCTTAAAGCCCCCATGGCTCAATCTACGGGCTTGTTTAGTTCCTTGAAAGGTGGAGCTGGTAGCATTCTACGGAATTTGAAAGACACTTCGAGTAAAGTGATGCACACTGTGCAGCAGAGTATGGCGAGGACTGAATTGGATGCGAGCTACTTGACCTCTCGAATTTTGGTGATGCCATACCCAGCTGATGGAATTGAATCTGCCTATCGAGCAAATCATGTCGAGGATGTGAGGGCTTTTCTCCAGGCGAGGCATCCACCTCCAGCTAAAATTCAATTGTATAACTTGTCTCGTGGCCGACCCAACGTTTCCAGGCTTCCTGGGAGGCACATCGATTGCTCCTTTGCTTATGCTTCTGTGGATTCTAATGCTCCTCTGCTATCTGCGATATACCAAATTTGTCAAGATATTTACCGATATCTGGATGCTGATTTCAATCATGTTATTGTATTGTACTGTACAGTAAGTTACTTAATTAGTTAATTTTCCATTTTGTTATCCATTTACTTCATTTAACTTCCCTGGTAGAAATGTCAGTGTGTCTGCCTAACCGGGAAAAGGCCGGGTAGTTAGTTGAAAATAAATATTTAAAGTGTTTTGAGATTTTATTACTCTCAGTTTGTTCAATCGAGAAACGAACACTAAAAACGATTTGGTTGTTGATAATTACGATAATGTGAGTGATGCTGTTTACAATTTTCTTTTTAAATATTTTTATGTCCTTAGAGTCTTTCAAACATTGAAATCCGGTGTAAACTCATACTCGTAAATTAGTATTTATCGGAAATTATTATTATTATTATTTGAAGTTTCCCGGGGTATAAATGCCAAAACTTAAATTTTACAGGATATATGAAAAATCGTCAGTGCTGCGGCCTGATGATTTTCAGAGCTACAATTTTTTGTGATCTAAAGTCTCGGACTTAAAGATCTATATTAAAGCATAGAATTCGAGACCTGAGAGCAAAGGAGCGTGGTATAATGCCTGAAACGTCGAGACCTATGCTTTAAAAGCAAGGGTTCCGAGATCTTAGTTCTTGCGCCAAAACGTGATAAAATTAAGGAGCAGTGCCATTTTCCCAAATTTCTCTCCGTGCAGATTTCCATCATTTTTTTTTATTTTAAAATTTAAAAATAAAACACGAAAGTACTTTAGTGTTATTACTTAGCTTTATTTAATCGTAAAAAAAACAGGAAAAAAGAAAGTAATCACGTAAAAAAAATACCAAGCATGGATTTTAACCCACTTCTTATTCAAACTTGGCCATAATCTTTTCTATCGACATGAGTTAGATCAAAACAATTAGTTTAAACCAATAAGACGCATTTTGAAAATTTGGCATTTATTCACCGGTACTAGAGTTGGATAGTAACTTTTTAGAAGTAACTAAATTACTGAAAAGTAACGTTGTTTGTTACTTTTAGGGTAACTTCGTTACTATTTTCGCAGTAACTTGTAAGTTAAATTTTATTTACTTTGAAGTTACTTTGTGTTTTTGGTATATTTTGTAGAAAGTTAATTATTTAGAATTGAAAATTTATTTCACAAAAAATAAAATTATTCTCTTTTGGTTTTTCGTTTCAAATTGCATCTCTTTTGGTAAAAAAATCTCTTTTTTGTTGTTGTAAGGTCAACTCTTTTATGTAGAAAATAATTGTCATTTGGTTGAGGATTCAGCTACTTTGTGGAAAATTTGTCTTTTTGGGTTGAATTCAACTGTGTCTGATTTTGGTTGAAAATACATGTATTTTGTTAAAAATTTAACTATTTTGGTACAAAGTTCAACTGTTTAGTTATGAAATAACTAAAATTTTTGTTGAAAATTCAACTCTTCTATTGAACAGTGTTGTTTTTGATAATTTTGATGTTTTTTTTTGTCTACATGGCCTATAATCAATATTTTTTTAATATTGATTTAAAATTGTGGAAAAACGCTCTCTAGCTCCGCTGGGGGCCGAGTCCACGTCCTTTAGATTTCCGGTCTGATGCTGTTGATGTCTGATGTGTTGTTTCTGGTATGAAAATTAATCTGTTTTGGGAAACAGATTTCTTTAGAGGGTTTAGCTATTTTTTGTTTTGTTTTGAAAATGTGTCTTCTGGTTGATAATTTAAATTGCTTGGTTGAAACTTGAACTAGTTAGTTATAAATTCAATTTTTTTTGCTGAAAATTCATCATTTTTGTTGAAAATTTAAATGTTTTAATTTTTTTAGGAAACTCAAATATTTTAGTGGAAAATTCGACGATTTGATTGGTATTGATCTTTTTTGTTGAAAATTTAACTCTTTTGTTAAAAATTCGTCCTTTTGATTTTTATAAGATTAAATTTATCATAAGACTAAATTATTATAAGACTAGATATAATCTGTTACATTTTTTGTTGAGAATTCGAATTTTTTGGTTCAAAATTCAACAGCGAACTTAAAAGTGGAAGTACTTCGTTAAAAATGATTTTTTTGGCTGATCTTTTTTGGCAGAAAATAGATTTTTTTGTGTGGAAAATTAATTTTTTAAAATGAAAATTTAGTAATTTAATTTTTTGTCGGGTATTATCTTTTTCAATTGAAATTTAATCTTCTTAGTTGAAAATTATCTGTTTGGTTGAAAAATTAATTTTTCTACTCAAAATTAAACTATGCTATTTCAAGTTTAAAATTGATGTTTTAGGTGAAAATCAACAATTTTGTTGATAATCTAAGTTTTTGGATGAAAATGTATCTTTTTAGTTGCAAATTCATGTGTTTCGCTGGAAATTTGTCTTTTGGTAGAAAATTAGTGTTTTCAGCTGAAAATTCAACTATTTGGTTAAAAATAATTTTTTTTTATTAAAGATGAATCAGTTTGTTTAAAAATTCATTTCATGGATTGAAAATTTAACTATTCCCGTTTTTATGATGAATTGATTTATTTGGCTGAAAATTTCACTAAGTTTTTGAAGTCATTTATTTTTAAGTTGAAAATAAATTTATTAACTGAAAATTCAGTTATTATATTTTCTTCGAAAACGTATCATTTTAGATGGAGGTTAATTTATTTTGTTGAAAACTCGTCTTTTTGGTTTGAAAATTTAATTATTTTTATTTTAAAATGCACATTTTTGGTTTGAAAGTTAAACTTTTTGTTAAACATTGTTAAACACTTACATTTTTGGGTTGGAAATTCAAATGTTTTGCAGGAAATTTTTCTTTTTATGACTTGATAAATCAATATATTGGTTGAGATTTTTCTTCTTTATTGCCTGAAAAATATTTTTTTGTGAAGATATCAACTATACGCCTGTTGGGTAGCTATGGTAGCGCCACCAATTTGGAACGGTTGGGAAGAACCTTGAATTTGAATCCAATTTTTATAAGAAATCTTATAGTAAATAACTAATTTTAGACCTCAGTATAATATTTCTGATTAAAATGAATTGATATTTACTGCTCTTTTTCATTAACTTTCCTCTAATAATTTTGAGATACCCAATAATTTGCGTGTCAGGTGGTGCTACTATCAAGTTAAAAGAGATACCCTACAGGCCTATTACACTTTTAGTGAAGAATTCATTTTTGTTTATCGAAGATACATCACTGTTTAAAAATATAACTATTTAATTAGGAATTTCTTGTTCTAGTCTGAAAATTAATTGTTTTAATTGCAAATTTAATTCTTTCAATTTTTGAATTTATCATTTTGAGCTGAAAACTCAACTATTTGTTTGAAAATAAATATATTTTAGGTATCTTACGTAATTTGGGGATGGTCCTTCATACAATTTTGTATGGCAGTTGTCACTAAAAGTCGTTAATATCAATTTAGAAAAAAATATTTTCTTCTCATTAACATTACTTATTCATACTTATTATTATTGATTTATTTTATACCTAAAAAAAATTCATAACGGGCAGGGGAAAATCAGGGATTTACGGAAGTGGGATTTTGTACCATCCTTGAGTAAGAAACAGTTTCAGTAAGAAACAGTTTCTGTCGGCGAAAATTTGACTAATCATGATTAATTTCAGGATGGTTTTCGAGCAAGTGCAACAGTGGCCCTCTCATTAGTCCTTTACTCGAGAACTTTATCCAGCACCGAGGAAGCAATATCCTTGTTCACAACAAGGCGTTGTCAACCGCCTCAACTCCAACCTTCAGAATTACGAATAGTAAACTATATGAGTTTCTTGAGCAACTCGAAATTGCCGCACGCAAAGCCGCTAGTTCTTCGATCCCTTCTGATTCAACCCGTGCCTCTCTTCACACGAGCCAGAGACGGCTGTCGTCCCTACGTAGAAATTTACAGCAACGGAGCCTTGGTTTTCTCGACGAAACGAGCAGAGTACGAGGAAATGAAATTATACAGCATGATGGAGGGAAAAGTCTGCCTCATTTTAGGTGAAGCCACAGTTCGAGGAGATATAACAGTTATTCTTTTCCACGCTCGACAGCAGCTTGGAAGAGTCATTGGAATTAAAATTGCTGCCATGCATTTTCACACGGGATACGTTCCTCTGACTGAGAGCACATTCGCATTCGAGAAGCAGGATCTGGATGATACTCCGGAAATCGGAGGCAATTTCCGCGTCGTGCTGAACGTCACGATTGGAGAAGAGTCGGGGAAAACTGCCAGGGTTCCCTCTCCCTGGGAAGTGGATACTTCTCCAAAACCGGTTCCTGATCCACTCTTTGGTTCGACTTTGGAAATGGAGGAAACTCTTGATAATTTTAGATCCACAACTCCTCGCCAAAAGGTAATTTTAATTTTAATGTCAAGTTCTCTTCGCTAGGATGGCCGCAGTTCAGGGAAACCCTGGAAATAAGGGAAAATTCAGGGACTTTTGTTAGTCAGGAAAAGTTAGGGATTTTGAAAAAAATGGCAATAGTCACTTTTAGCCACTTTTCTTTCTCAAAGCACTTTTTAGTCGCTTTTTTTATTAAGTGTCTATAGACACTTTTTAAAATAAGAATATCACTTTAGTAACTTTACTTGCCGGTCTAACTTTTCTCTTTATTTTCTTCAATTCCTTTGAAATATTTTAGGGTATTTTAATAGATTTCAATAGTTTGAAGGGATATAAAAGGTTTTGATATATTTGAGGGGTTTTCAAAAGATTCCAAGGACTTTGAATCGATTTGAATAATTAGACATGATTCCAAAGGAGTTAAAAAACTTTCAACGAATTTTCAAATAACTTAAAAAAGTTTTAATTGTATTTCAAAGGATAGAAAATGTTTTAGGGTTTTTAAAAAGACTCCAAGAAATTTTGAATAGATTTTAATAATTGCACGTGATTCCAAAACATTTAAAACAATATTAAGTCGTTTTCAAGAGCTTTAAAAAGTTTTGGGGTATTTCAACGTATTTCAAGGTATTGGAAATATTTGAGGGTTTTTAAGATTCCAAGTAATTTTGAAAAAATTTCAATAATTCGAAATGATACCAAAGGTTCTAAAATGCTTCAGGGTATTTTTTAAAAATTTCAAGACTTTTCAAGAACTTTGAAAAGCTTTAAGGGATTTCAAAGGATTGGAAAGATATAAGGGTTTTTAAATATTCTAAATAATTTTGAATAGATTGCAATCATTTGAAATGATCCAAAAAGGTTTTAACATTTTTAGGTTACTTAAAACAATTTTCAAGAATTTTCAAGACCTTTAAAAAGTTTTAAGCGGTTTCAAAGGATTGGAAAGATTTGAGGGTTTTTAAATATTCTAAGGAATTTTGAATAGATTTCAATAATTTGAAATGATTTCAAAAGGTTTTGAAATGTTTGGGGCATTTTAAAAAATTTTCAAGAATTTTTAAGAACTTTGAAAAGTTTTAAGGGATTCCAAAGGATTGGAAAGATATAAGGGTTTTTAAATATTATAAAGAATTTTGAATAGATTGCAATCATTTGAAGGATCATTCATTTGCAAATCATTTGAGGATTTCAAAGGATTGGAAACATTTGAGGTTTCTTAAATATTCCAAGGAATTTGGAATATATTTCAATAATTTGAAATGAATCAAAAAGGTTTCAAAATGTTTTAGAGTATTTTTAAAAATGTTAAAGAATTTTCAATAGGTTTCTTAAAGGATTTCAAAGGATTGGAAATATTCGAGTGTTTATTAAATATTCCAAGGAATTTTGAATAGATTTCAATAATTTGAAATGAATCCAAAAGGTTTTAAAATGTTCTAGGGTATTTAAAACAATTTTCAAGAATGTTCAAGACCTTTAAAAAGTTTTAAGGGATTTCAAATGATTGGAAAGATTTGAGGGTTTTTAAATATTCTAAGGAATTTTGAATATGTTTCAATAATTTGAAATGATTCCAAAAGGTTTTGAAATGCTTTGGGGTATTTTAAAAAATTTTCAAGAATTTTCAAGAACTTTAAAAAGTTTTAAGGGATTTCAAAGGATTGGAAAGATATAAGGGTTTTTAAATATTATAAATAATTTTGAATAGATTGCAATCATTTGAAATGATCCCAAAAGGGTTTTAAATGATTTAGGGTATTTACAAAATTTTAAAAGAATTTTCAAGATCTTTAAAAGTTTAAAGGGATTTCAAAGGATTGGAAAGATTTGAGTGTTTTTAAATATTTAAAGGAATTTTGAATCTATCTAAATAATTTGTAGTGATTTCAAAGGATTTTTAAATGTTTTATGCTATGGAGCTTTACAAATTTTTAAGGAATTTTAAACGATTGGAAATATATGAGGGTTAAAAAAAAAGATTCCAAAGAATTTTTAATAGATTTCAATAATTTGAAGTGATTCCAAAGGATTTAAAAATATTTTAGCGTATTTTAGAAAGTTTGAAGGTATTTTTCTAGTGATTAACAAATTTCCTAGGATTTTAATGATTTTAAGGTATTTAAATTTTTTCATGGGTTTTTGAAGACTTTATTAGAATATCGGAAGATATGAAACGATTGTATAGGATCCACAAGGTTTTAGAGTATTTTAAGAGATTCCAAGGCATTTGATCAGATTTCCGAGGATTTCAATAATTTCAAGGGATTTTAAAAGCTTTTCAAGGAATTTTAGTACTTTTTCCAGGATTTCTGGAAATATAATTAGATTTCATGCAATTTCACGCGATTTTATAATATTTTAATTAATTTTAAAGAATTTATTTACAAGAATTGAGGGATTTAGTAGGATATTAAACTATTAAACATATTTTAGGATATTTTAAAAGATTACAGGAAATTTTAAATTGATTTCAATAGTTTGAAGGAATTCAAAGAATTGTTAAGATTTTAGGGTATTTTTTGAAATTGCAAGAACTTTTCAAAAGCTTTAAGGAATTTCAAAAGGTTTCAAAGGATTAAAAGATTTTTAGTGTACTTTTAAATATTCCAAGCAATTTTTAATTGATTTCAACAATTTGAAGCGATTTTAAAGGGTTTGGATATTCAAGGATATTTTAGAAGATTACATGGCATTTTTAAGATATTTAAAAATGCCAAGGAATTTTAAAGGATTTTGATGATTTTAAGGGATCCAAAAATATGTTCATTAGGTTTAAAAATATATAAAAAGATTCCAAAAGATTTTGTAAGCTTTGGAGGATGTAAATGTTTTTAAGGGATTTTAAAAGCTCTCTTAAGTATTTTAATTCCAAGATTTCAGGAAATATAAGATTTGATAGATTTTCGCGAGTGCTTACCATATTTTGATGGATAAAAAAAATTTTATTCACAAGAAATGAGGGGTTTCTTAGCGTTTCGAAGATTTCAAGAGTTTTCAAATATTTGTTGAAATTCATTTGAAATTCGTCTGAATATCCTTTAACCTTAAACTAACTGAATTTAATGCACTTTTTTCATAATTATTCTCATTTCTCTTAAATCTATGTAAATTCCCTTCAGTTTTACTGAAATTAATGGAATTTTTTGTAATACATTTGAATTTTTTAAAATTATTGTGAAGTCTTATAAATTGTTTTTTTACAGAAGGATATTTTTAATTATCTACATTTTCGAATCTACTTTTTTGACATATTTCGTTAAAATTCCCCTGGAATCCTCATAAATTTCATCGATTTCTTTTAAATTTAAAAGAAAATTCGTCACATTATTAATACAGATTAGTCACTTTTTTTGTCCCAGTAGGTAAATTTTTATTTTTTCAAGTATAGTGGATGTGACAGCTCGGGGAATGATAAATTAACAATTTATAAATTTAAATTAAAAATCGTGTTATTTCATTTAGAAAAGGTTCTATATTAAAAATGTTACATGATTAGAAGTGTGGTTTTGAAATATGAATGATGAGAGAATATGAAAACTTAGCCTGGGAAAAATCAGGGAAAACCGAGGGAATTTTGAAAAGAATTAAGTTTTAATATCAAAATTTAATCTACTACAGGTTCCGGAAGAAATTCCACTTGTTGCAGAATCGGAAACTTCCGAAGAGAAAAGTTCATCCCGCGAAGAGACTCCACAAGAGGAGTTAACAGAAGACGAACTAAACGAGGAAGAAGCGAAATTTGCAGAAGCAGATTTACTCAATCTTGGAATGCCAGAATCTGTCACTAATCTAATCTCTAATGCCAGCAATACTCCATCAGCCCCTGTTAATCCAGGTTTAGATATATTCTCTAGCTCTAGTCAAAACGAAAGTGATCTCCTAGGAGGCTTCGGCGAATTCCACCAGCACACGCCGAATCCTCAACCTAATATAAGCGAACCGCTCTCTAACGACCTGCTTTTCGGTGCCACTCAGCCGCCAACAAATGGATCTTCCGCTCACAATGTGAATGTGAATGATTTGCTGTTCGGCAAGAGTCAACCCCCGGCGGCCGCACCTAAAAATGTAGATATACTCTTCGATCCTTTGGGCAAAATAGGAGTCAATACTCTTTTGGGTGGATGGGCGAATTCGAACGCAAGTGCATCCAAGACAAACAACGAAGATAGTTTCCCCAGGAATTCGAGCGTTCCGAATTTCGCCGCACAAAGCAAAGACCCATTTGCAAATTTGGCTGGTTCCATGGGCGCTGGATTGACTGGGAGTTGGAATGGCACGCCGAAGGAAGCAAATACACCGCAGTCTGCTAGTCCAGCAACTGCAGGTACTCCGGTGCACTCTAGTCCGCGAATGCATAAATCTAATACGTCCAATGATAATGCAACTGCTGCTGATCCGGCGAATAGCAAGCCGGCAAAGTCGGGTGATGCGTTCGAAGATCTACTGGGAAGTCAGGGTTACAACTTCTTCAGTACGAGAAAGGCAGAGAAGGAGAGTCCAAAGACAATAAACCAGATGCGGAAAGTGGAAGCTGCGAAGACTATGGATCCGGATCGATTGAAGATAGCTGAGTGGACGGAGGGGAAGAAGAGTAATTTGAGGGCGTTGTTGTGCTCGATGCATACGATTATTTGGGAGGATTGCAGGTGGCAAAAGTGTGAAATTCATCAGCTTGTCTCGCCGGCAGATGTCAAGAAGGCTTACAGGAAAGCTTGTCTGGCTGTTCATCCCGATAAGGTACAATCAAAATTAGGGGGTTTTATTGTTTTTTACTATTGGACGATTATACTTAGATCAGGGATCTCCAAAGGTAGATCCTGTATTCAATATCTACTAGCGATCCCTGGCCAATAGGTCGGATCTCATCAGTTTTTACCCGGAAGTGTCAAAATCCTTTATCTGATTTGAGCCACTGGGAACCCTTAAACTCAAGACCCTTATTTCTATTCGAAACTTTGCGCTAAAAGTGAGAATTATGAAATAAAGTAATGAATATTTAGCTTTCGTTACTTTTATATTTTTAAATAAAATATGCAATGCAATTCTAACTTGTTATATTCACAATTTAAATTACCTAATATCAGAGATTCGAACAAAATTAAGGGTCATTTTTGGATATTTTCCAATTATTTCGATAAATTTAAAAGAATTTGGCTAGAAACTAAGCTTAGTCTAAAAAATTATAAAAATATAATGAGTCTTTTTGTTTCTTTCCACATAAAACTTGGACGAAACACTAATTTCACAATGTGCCTCCATAGCTGCAATAGTTTTTAGTGACTTTTTATACTTAGCATTATTTTCAGGTAAATTATATGGAATGTTAAGAAATAATTGGAAAATATCTGAAAATTCCCCTTAATTTCGTTCGAATCCCTGCCTAATATTAAAATCGTAATCAATTTTAAAATCCGTAATAACAATTTTGTCAATACTAAAAGTTCGAAAAATTGTTAAGTGGACTTTAATAATTTATTAAATTATCACATCTAACAGATATACAAAACATAAATAAATGACAATTTTTACAATCTACTAATGCAAAGAATTTTTCCTCTTCAGTTGCAATAGTGTTTTTCAATACATTTCCATTAAAAATTAAAAATTACTTTTCATTTTAAAAGTTTTTTCGAATAATTCAATTTTAAAGGTTTATAATTTTTTTAAATTACAATTTGAACGTTAAAATGACGAAAAATTAATATTTTTATTTTAGACAAATTTGTGGAATCAAGTTTAATTTTTTTTCTAAATGTAATAAAAATGTAAAATTCTACAATTTAAGCAGTTTTTGACTTTGAAACATTCAAAGTAGTTGAAAGTAGTGTCAAATTGAAAATTATTTTTATTTAAAAGCGCTAATGCAATTTCAATTTCTTTGAATTTTAAGGGATCAATTTTTGAAGTTTTTAATATGTTCTATTTTCGAAATATTATTGTGAAATAATTTTATTTACAGATTCTCGATTTGAAAAAAAACTCTTGAATTTTGAACGCTTTGAATTTATCCAACTGAAACTCGGAACTTTTTTCGAGGGGTCATAAATTTCCTCTTACTTTCCCGTTCAAAAAATGGGTAGAATTTGAAAAAAGCCGAGCAATCTTGGGTCACGCTTTACCTGTGGATTGTGGAGACCCCTGAAATTTTGAATGGCAAAAAATGATTTTTACATTTAATTGCTGAGGAATGAAGCGATTTTCATTAAATTTGAGAAACCTTAAAAAAATACTCATGAGTACGTTGAAATGCAAAAAAAAAAACAACGAAATTTTCGGCCTTTTTGGCCCAAAAATGTTAAAAATTGACTCAAATTTGTTTCCAAACTAGCATATGGGATCAAAAATTCTAGGTAACAACAACAAAATTTGTCTTTTAACTTCTAAGGTTAACATTAAAAACATTATTCAGAAATTAAACTCAAAAACTACATATGTGATTGGAAATTTTCCAAAAAAGCCGAAAAATCTAAACCATAGCCGTTTCTAAGAAACCCCTTATTGTTTAAAGTGGTTGTCTGTAACCCTACGAACTTTTAAAGATGAGAATAAAAACAATCCGATGGGTGTTTTTTTGATAAAAAAACTCGCTTTTTGTATTTAATCACTAAGAAATTATTGAATATAAATACCAAACTCGTAAGACTTAAACAATTAAATATTTTATCCTACTCCAATTTTTTCATTCATTTAAGTTTTTTAATTCATTTAAGTTTTTTAATTCAGTACGGTGCCTTAGGATGGTCCGAAAAATCGATTTTTGGTGATCGATCGCCCTCAATTTTTTTGTTTTCCGGAAAAAGAAATTCCTTATTTTTTTTTCAGATCGGACAATATTGATCCATGTCCTCTGGATTTTAAAATTAACATGTGATTTTAAATGCTAAGCTCAGTTTTCGAAAAAATGAGAAAAAGAAGTACTTTGTATGAACCTTGTGTAAATAAATATTTAAACTGATTTCATTTAAAATCATGCAATGAGGTCTGTATGAGGTTGTCAGAACATTTTGGAATGAAAGCATGTTATTCTACAGTCAAAATAAAGGAACACGCGTTTCATCGTTTGGCTGAAAAAATTTTGTTCCGGAATGGTGAGCTGTTGAATATAATCTTAAAATTTCATTAAAAAATCGAAAATATTTTTCAAAATGATGTAGTTTTTTACCAAATATACACATTCGGTTGGTTTTTCTCTCATGTGATGCGGAATTCTTAGCTCTATCGAAAGATCCGAGAATAATATCAAAATTTTCTAAATTGAGAAAATGGTGGCGATTTTTTGAAAATTTTGAAAATGTATTTTCTCAGAAAGGCCACCTTTAAAATATTGTTGTTGTCAATTGCCGTAATATGGACGACACATTCTCCAAGTTTGGCTTTTAGTAAACAATTTCTTCCTATTGAAAAAAAATATTTTAAAAAACATCAATGTATATAATTATTTATTCAATTATGATTATCTCGATCGGAATACATTACCGCCTCGCGTACAATTTAAACATTTTTTTTTGCTGTTTCGTTTTTTTTTAAATATAAATTGATGCGGCGCCATATATTAAAAAAGTGAAAGAAACTCTTTTAAATGGAATTTTTTTAAAAACAACTTGTTTCCTTGATATTAACTACTTTGTTCGGCAATATAAAAAACACCAATAAAAATTTAAATAGTAATATTACGAGAAGCGATAATGTATCTCGATCGAGATAATCATGATTAAGTAAATAAGTGTATAAATTGATGTAGTGCCATATATTAAAAAAGTGAAATAGGGTTTTCTAAAGGAAATTCATTTCTAAACAATTTGTTTTCTTGATATTTACTGCTTTCTGGTAGTCTTTGAAAAAATTAACAATTTTTATTTTTGTTTATAAATGTTTTTTCAATAGGAAGAAAATGTTTACTGAAAGCAAACTTTGAGAAAATGTAGGTCATACTGTCGACAGTCTAAACAAAATTTAAAGTTGGCACTTTCGAGAAAATCCATTTTCAAAATTTTCAGATAAACCGCCGCTATTTTATCAATTTTGAAAATTTGGATATTTTCCTCGGATCATTCGATAGAGCTAAGAATTCCTCATCACATGAAAGAAAAACCAACTAAATGATTTTGAAAATTATTTTGGTAGTTTTTATAAAATTGTAAGGTTATCTTCAACAACTCATCATTCGCGGACAAAATTTTTCTCAGCCAAACGGTGAAACACGTGTTTCTTTATTTTTATTGTAGAATATCATACTTTCATGTCAAAATATTCTGACAACCTCATGCAGTCTCATTGTATAATTTGAAATGGAATTAGCCTTTAGTTACTAATTAAGGAATATTCAAAGAATACAATGCCACAAAAAATGCAAAATAGCAGTTTGATGTAATATTCCTGCTAAAGACGGTATTTTTTTTTGAATTTTTTTCACCATGAATCATTTTTATTCGATAAGTGACAAGTTTTCAAGTACTTTTAACTGGTTTTCAATTTTCTAATCAATGTAAATTTTAAACAGATATTATTTTTCACGATAAATAACACAGCTTCTGAATTGCGAATGTAACATTTCGTGTTTAACATATTTGGCGATTATTTAAACAATTATCATTTCCTTAAACCATTTTTCCTATGTATATCGTAAAAATGTATTATTTTCTGTAATTAATTACACAATTAGTGAATGTTCAAAGTAATATATTTTGTTATGATGTTTTAATTAATAATCATTCACTTGCACCTTTTTCAGATCGATTTATTTAGGATAGGCAGATACTAAATAATAAGTTACATCCTGCAACAGATTCGAAAAAGCTAGCATTTCTGCATCTTTCCCATAAAAAGGCGCAAGTGATAGTAATTGTGCAAATAATCACAAACTGTCTATTATAAGAAATATTACACTTATATTTGTCAATTTTGACATTGATTCCAGAAAGCACCAAATTTTCATGATTTGGTGAATAATATACAAATAAAAAAGCGATTATTGTTGTTTAAACAATTGCAAAATATGTTGAACAGAAGATGTTTCAATTCAAGATTAGTTAAGAAGAATTGGAAACTTGTCGCTTATTGAATAAACATCATTTATGTTGAAAACTTATTTTTTAATAACGTCTCTAGCAAGAATTTGATATAAAACTGTTATTTAAGTACAAGTACTTGTTCTTTCAGATTTTTAAAAAACGGAGTCACTTGCAAAAATAGGGAATTTCTTTTTCCGGAAAACGATCAAATGTATGTATG
>NC_046663.1:73539564-73540509 GCF_010883055.1 Belonocnema kinseyi
TAATATTTCAATAGTTATAGATTTTGATCTCCTTAGGCTGTTATAAATTTACGTTTTTTTAATTGTTAAAAAGAATGTCATATTATTTTTTTATTAACAATTTTTTAGAGTTTTGTTTGACGTAGAAATTTGTGATTTCATTACTGTCAATGGCCTGAAATACCCCATACATTTTTGTAGAGCATAATATACAGGTTCATGCAGAGAACTTTTGAAAAAAAGACAAAATCACGTTAAAAATGGCCAGAATATGGAATCATTCTCCTATAAGGAATGTTAGCTTGACTAGATTTTGTTTTCCTGACTCAGTTTTTGCTGAGCTTTACAATTAAAAATGTGCTAAGAATAGTATATGGAGAAATAATAAAATTATTTGTTTTTCTTCCAGCAATCTGGAACCGACAACGAGAATATAGCAAAGCTTATTTTTATGGAACTAAATAATGCGTGGACGGCGTTCGAGAACGACGCGTCTCAGCAGAATATATTTAGCTAATTGTCGTAGCTATCTTCAATTGTTAAATTCAAAATTACACTTTACCTCTTCGACTAAATTACTTTTACTCCAGAGAGAAACGTTAGCGTTACGTTTAATTGTAAGATAAAAGTCTGGTATCGCATTCCGATTAAGTTTATTTAGCTTTAGGCTCAGGTCAACGTATTACAAAAGAATGGTTTTAAGAAAATGGCGTCTAAAAAATGCGCCTTATTTATGTGAAAGTCTACGTACACGTGTAGATATTTGAAATGGCGACTAATTGCATATGTATATAAGGCAGTGTAAATTTATCAAAAATTAAATATAAAGAAGTATTTTCCGTGCGACTTTGCATCTTTTTATATTGAAACCACAATACTTTACCCTTGTGTGCAAAACTTAAGGATAATCCGTCAAATACGTTACCAATTTTGGGCAATTTTTAATCAATTTTTGACCTCCCCCTC
>NC_046663.1:73540519-73556831 GCF_010883055.1 Belonocnema kinseyi
AGGATCCGATTTAACGTTTATACTAGACGGTTGGGCTGCCGCGCCATGCCGCCGCCGCCGCTGATTCGAATTCAGCACCGTCGGCGCGCTGGTGTATCAACGTGCCGACGTAATCTTGGTATATTTACATGGTAACGGATCCCTTCCCGCCGGATGATCCGGTGGCTTTTGATTGGTTGCAGAAATTCCTGTGACTAATTAGAAGTTAAAATAAACGGATTTAAATAAATATCTTATGATGGAAATTCATCTCTTGTTCCTACGTATTTTTATATTTTCCAAGCTGTATGCCAACAAAAATACTAAACTAGACCTTCACGCCACGCCGCTGTCGCCAAATAGCAAACAGGGCGGCGCATCGGCGTGCCGCCGATCAAAATTGCTCAAATCGCTGCCGAATGTCAAAAGTATGTCGGCGCAATCCTCTACTTTATACTGATTTTTGTGTGTGATTATAGCAAGTTAAATTGCAATTATGTCTATATAGTTTACGTGGCCGTGTGGTGAATTATAAACTTCAGTAATAAATCAGCAATTAGTATAAAGAAGTGATTTTCAGAGTAAGTGTTGAAATGTGCCTATTTGAAGTTTCTATACAAAACAGTTGAATTATAAAATAAAAAGTATGAAATTTTGATAAAAAAAGTTCATTTATAGAAAAAAAAGGAATTTCCAACAAAAAATTCAATTTTCAATCAAAGAGATGAATTTTTAACTAACATTTTGAATCATCAATCAAAACATTCATTTCTAAGGAAGCAGTCCAACTTTAAAACATATCTAGTATTTAAATCTTTAACTAAGAAAAAATAAATTTTTAAACAATACCCGTGTGGAAAAATGGAGGTGGCCCCCGTCAGGATCCACATGGATTGCCCTCATGCCTTGTGGAATCCATGAGGGCAATTCAGACGTGGTTCCTTATGGAAACGACATGCTAATCCACAGGGGCCCAACATGGGCTTCCCTCATGGATCCCTCATGGTTGCCACCATGTAAGCCCTCTTGTTTTTTTTGCCAGTGCTGGCACCTGTACTGGCATATCTCTGGGATGATAACACTGTTTTGTACTGGGCAGTCAGTGTTGGGCCCGCACTGGATATCGCTACTAGCTCAGTACTATTCCAATAGGAAATTCACCATGGGCGGCAGTACTACGTCAGTGTTAACTAGTACCGTACTGCTATACTCTTAACCATATGACAAAAAAGTTATTTAAAAAATAAATATTAATTGATTGCGAGTATTTTTTCTGCAGATGTTAATAATAGTCCTGTTCAAAGTGAATACACATATTAAATTTTTAAACGTTATATTACAAATAAAATGTCTAACGCTACGGGGTATCGAACCTACATAATCTATCCCTAAATCTATCGCCTAGCAGTCGGCAGTGCTAACCGCTGCGCTAAACCGACATAAATAATTTAAATCGATTACCATTTTTCTTCGGGTAATATTTGTTTTTCACGTTGTGGAATACTTTAAAACTTTTTACAATGGAGAGAAATGTAATTCTTTATTAACATTTACAATTTGTCATAAAAGATAAAACTTAGAATTTTCTCATAAAAAAAGCAGAAAAAAGTTGTTTTCGGGATAGATGTATTTATAGTTTTATAAAATTTTAGAATGCATGAACCATATTTTAAAACGTATTTTTTACGTCCATTTCTTAGGATAAAAAATATTTACCCTTCAGGCTTAGAAATTGTAATCGTTGATCAGTGAGGGCAATCGAGCTGGGCTTCCAGTGGGGGTCTCTATGGAACATCCATATTGTCAGAGTTCGAATTTAAACAAATTGTTATCGAATTTTTGTCAGAAATTCGCTGTTTGCAAGTCTGAACTCATGAAGCCATAAGATTTGTGGTGTCAAAAAAATATTCAACCTTTGGACTTTGAAATTTGAATCGTTGATACGTGAGGACAACCGAGCTGGGTCCCCTGTGGGGACCCCTATGGAACATCCATATTATGAGAGTTCGAATTTCAGAAAAGTGCTATTTAATTTTTGACAGAAAATCATTATTTGTGAGTCTGAACTCATGAAACCTTAAAATTAGTAATGTCAAAAAAATATAAGTCCTTTGGACTTTGAAATTTGAATCGTTGATCTGTGAGGGCAACCGAGCTGGGTCCCCTGCGGGGGCCCCTTTGGAACATCCATATTGTAAGAGTTCCAATTTCAAAAAAGTGTCATCCAATTTTTGACAGAAATGCATTGTTTGTAAGTCTGAACTCATGCAACCTTAAAAGTTGTGTTGAAAAAATATTCTCCCTTTGGACTTTGAAATTTGAATCGTTTATCCGTGAGGGCAACAGAACTGGGCCCTCGACGGGGGCCCTCCTAGAATTTCTACGCGTGCAACATCCATGCGGGCCCCGCCGGGGGCCCTCATCCTAAGAGATCTCAGCGGGGCTTTTTCCACACGGGTAAAGATAAATTTTCAGCCGAAAAAAGGAAATTTTTAACAAAATTCAAGAATTCTCAACTAAAAAGTTAAATTTTGTAACTAAAAAAGATGAATTAAAAACAAACAAATAATTTTTAAACAAAAAAGACGAAATTTCAATCAAATTTAAGAATTATCTACCAAAAAGTTGAGTTTGCAAATAAAAAAGATGAATTTTTAAGCAAAAAGATTAATTTACTCCAAACATACGTCTAAATTCGTACAAATCTGTCGAAATCTGCCAAAGTTCGATTTTAACCATTTTTTAAAATAATTATTTGAATTCTTATCTTCTTTAATTATGATATAATTTTGATATAACTCTTGGTTAATAATTCTACTATTTGACTGAAATTTAATTATTTCGTGGAAATTTCAACTATTTTGTGAAGAATTCATCTTTTTTGGTTGAAAGTTAATTCTTTTTATGTAATGAGTCTATTTATAATTTTCGTTTAGAATGAATCTCTTGGTTAAACAAATTCGACTATTTACTAGAAATTTGAATTCTTCTTATTGGAAATGTATACTTATATATTATAGGTTTAGAATTAATCTACTGGTTCGAAATTATTTATATTGTTGAAAATTCAACTATTTGATTAAAATGTCATCTTTTTTGGTAATTCATATCTTTTTTTATAGAAAATCCGTTCTTTGAATTAAAAATTCATGTTTTGCTATAAAAGTAATTTTTTGGTTGAAAATGTATCTTTTGTAGTTAAATTTAATTCTTTTAAATTGCATAGTCTAATATTTTATTTTTGGCCCAGAATTCATCTTTTACGCTTAAAAATTCTACTATTTGGCTGAAAATTTAATTGGATTGTTGAAAATTCAATTATTTTGTTCAAAAGTAATTTTTTTCCGAAAATTCAACTGTTTTGTTCAATATTCGTCTTTTTGGATATAAAATTCGTTCTTTTGGATTAACAAATTCATGTTTTGTTATATGTAATATTTTTTGGTTCAAAATGTATCTCTTGTGGTCGAGGGTAAATTCTTTTTATTTGAAAAGTCTGCTATTTTATTTTTGGCCCAAAATTTATCTTTTTCGTTTAAAAATCCTATTATTCGGTTGAAAATTTAATTCGATTGTTGAAACTTCAACTATTTTGTTCAATAGTAATCTTTTTCGTCAAAAATTCAACTGTTTTGTTAAATATTCGTCTTTATGGATATAAAATTCGTTGTTTGGATTAATAATTAACCTTTCTTAATTGAAAAAAGATCAGGCAAGTTTTCTGAAAGATTAGTTTCTTTTTCTCTTAAAATTCGACTATTTGTTAAAAAATTCAGCAGTTTTTGGTTGATGTTTAATATTTTTTGTTTGAAAATTCGATAACTTGGTTGAAAATTAGTCTTTGTATGTTGAAAATTTAATTGTTTGAAAATAAATTCTAGTTTTTTTATTGAAAATTCTTTTTTCGGGTTTAAAAGTCGAATGTTTTCGAAAATGTTTGACTTCTTAGCTATAGAATACCCAGTTTTTTTATTGAAAAGTCCACTATTTTGGCGAAAGTCAGTGAAGTCTGAAATAATACATACACTCATTTACATTATATATTTTACCTTGGAGTTCTTAAATGTTTAATTTCATTTAAAATGTATATAATAAAGCAATTATTAATTAGTATATGTTATTATAAACGCGTAAAAGTTAACTGGGAAAAACGTAATTTTTGACCGGGAAACCGGGAAATAGCCTTGCATTCGTTTTAAGTTTAAGTGACCAAATTGGTAATATTTTTTGTTCAGAGCATATTAAAGTAAAGAAGTCTTTTATTATTTATTTACAAAATTTGGTACAATTATTTATAAAATTGATAAATTATCACAACGACAAATACATTGCCACCGGACACTTTTCCCTTTTTTGAAGAGTACATCATTAATACTTTTGAAGGATTTACAGTTTTTATAAGCTTTAGCATTCTGTTCATAATTCTCTGTCACGCCCTTTAATTTTGACTTTACGGGGAGTAGTTTGCTGACTTGAGGGTGCTTTATCTTTTGTTTTTTGTTTTGTTATTCGTACTGCGAAGTCGTCGTTCAATATCCTCGATCCACTTTTGCTCCTTTTCACTTATTTCCGCAATAAATTTGTTTTCTAACTGGCAAGTTTCCTCAATATTTCTGCAATGTAAATTTGATGAAATAATACGGACTCTATTGTAATATTGTTAAAACATTTTTGAAAACATCGTGTACTATGTCAATTCGGTAGAGAATAATTTGCAAACCTTTGCTTATTCAGCTTTATTATCAACTTTCCCATGTCTTTCATTTTTTTTTCTAAATTTTTCGCCTCCAGTTCTTTGTCCTGCAATGAAGAGTTATACGATTTTTTATTTAGATTAATGAGAGAGTTTCTAAAGGTCAGGGAATTCCACAAAGTCGGGGAATTTAAAACTGGTCAGGGAGTGTCAGGGAATTTTCTATAAATTGAAGCTCAAGTTAATTATATTACTTTTTTGGTTGAAAATTCAACAATTTGGCTTAGAAGTCATTTTTGGGTTGCAAATTTGCCTTTTTGGGTTGAAAATTCATCTAGTTTTGGTTACAAATTCAACCTCTTAGTTGAAAATGGAACACTTTGTTAAAGAGTCATTCTTTTGTTGATGATTCATCCCTCACAACAAAATGATATCCTTGGCATATTCCTAGGATATCTCGGCAGGATATGGGATATCCTGAAAAATGTTCCAAAAATCTCCCGATTTATCCGTGACATATTCCAAGGATATCGAGATTTCCGCCTCGTACGATATCCACCCAATGCCCTGTGTGGGATATATGCAATTTTGGCAATGGAAGCTAATATTTCTGAAATGCATATTTATTAAAATACGTAGAATGCCTGAAAACATCCATATTCTCCAACATCCGTTTGACAAAAAACCACTTTGTACAAATCTCGAAAATTCGGTTTCTTTTAAAATCCTATCTCAGTATGATTATCAAAAGATTATTAACGCGAATAATTTTCATCACCAAAAACATCCTACTTAAAATAAAAAACAAGTTAATTACTAAAAATTTAAAAGTTGGCTGTTATTGCATCTGTAAAATCTAAATTGCGCGGTCTACAAATCGGACTTTTCAACGGCAAAATCAGTTTTTATGATACAAAACAAAGAATCAAACTAATATGTACCGCGTTGGTTTGTATAATTTAAATTACGACCATAATTTGACACGAATAATCGAGAAATTGTGGACTTTTGTTAAAGTGTCATTTAATACTGCGCGACAGTTTTCGCACACTGACAGTCATAATGGAATATATCTGAATGGGATATTCTGAGGATTTTCTGAAATATCCTTGGGACATTCTAGGGATATTGAGATTTTCGCCCTATACGATATTATTTCCGATATCCCTAGAATTTCCTGGGATATGTCCACGATATCCTCGGAGATAAATAAGATATCCCGCCGATATCTCATGCTGTGAGGGATCATTTTAGTTGGAAACACGTTTTTCGTTCAAAAGTATTATTTTTTTGTTTGAAAATTTTTATTTTTGGTTGAAACATATATTTTTTTAACCTGAAAATTGAACTATTTCATGGTTCGTTAAAAATTAATCTTCCTTATATGAAAATTCAAGTATTTTTTTGAAAATTCGTGTTTTTCTCGAATATTAATATATTAATTCATTTTTACTTTTAACATTTATTTCTCTCGTTGAAAATGTAATTAATAGATTTAAAATGGCCTATAAAATTCCAATATTTGCTTGAAAATTCATGTATTTTGTTAAAAATGATTCTTTATTGATAGAAAGTTAATCTTCTAGGTTCAAATTTGATCTTTTTGCTTAAAAAGTAATTCTTTTTTATGATAATATTGTTTGAAAATTGTAAATTAATTTTTTTAAACTGAAAACATAAATATTTTATTTTTACGAAAGTTTATCTTCGTTGATAAAAAATTAATCTTCTTCGTTAAAAATGCACTTTTTAACTTTTTCTTCTTATCGAAGATTCATCGCTTTGGCAAAAGTTTAAACTCTTTCGTTGAAAATTCCTATTTTCCTTGTTTAAAAACGAATTTTTTTCAACTATAAATTTAATTCTTCAATTGTTGGTGTAAAATCGATCTCCTTGAGTTGAAAACTCAAACTTTTTGTTTGAAAATTTATGTATGCTACGTATGTCTTATGTTATTCGTCGATGAAACCTTATAAAATTATGTATGACTTTTGACACTATAAATACATAAAATAAATTTAGAAATAAAAATTTTTATGCATTAAAATTATTGGTATTCTAGGTGTAAGGTTGCTGTTATATCTAAAAGAAAAATTTTGACTGATCAGGGAAAAGTCAGTGAATTTCGAAATGGAGATTTTCTAGCAACTCTTTATAATAACTATTTTTAATTTTTAATTAGTTAGGTTAAGTTTTTTCACCGATAAAGCCTGAGCTAAAGTTCTTATTTCTTCTAAACGAGTTTTACAAAGTGTTCGAGCAGAATCTGCTTCCACAAAAAGTCGAGCAATTTGTTCACGATAATTTTGTTCTCTATTTTTAGCTCTTTCCAAACCCTCTTCTGTTGAAAGGACATTGTCTCTTAAAACCATCATATCCTTTTCTAGCTTTTCCAGTTCGGATCTGAAATTTTCGTTCACAAAATGAATTAAATTGGGGCGATTTTTTTTATCATCAGATTACAATTTTAATTCACCAACTTTGTCATGGTTATGACTGGTTCTTTATTTTCTTGACTTTGTAATTCTCTTTTGCAAGCTCTACAAACTGTCCAAACTTGTACTCCTTCATCCGAACATATCGAATTTATTGGTGAAGTTTCTGCATCTTTTGTACAAGAAATGTCCCTTTCCTACATTTAAATAATGTGAAATTAAATATTTCAATTTTTTTTGTGAACAAAAAAAAAGTGTTTTAGAGAAAGTAAACTACTGGTTGCGTTTTTGCTTGTTCTTCTTGAAGAGCTCTTTCTAATTCTGCAACTCTGCTTTCGAACTTTATTCTTTTTTTTACCTCCATTTCTTTTCTGCGGTAAACAACAGAAATCAATTTTATATAATTTGTTACAGTTTGATTATTAGAAGTAAAATTGATTTGATAAATAGAAGTTGCAAATTTCTTATTAAAAATATTTGTTAAAGTAAGATGTATTACAAAATGTAGTTTAGATTAAAACTGTAGGGATCACAGTCAGTCTCCTATGTTCCCTATTTTTTCAAAATCTTCTATAATTCCTATATTCTATAATATTCTATCCAGTCTCCCCTCCCCCTTTTTATTTGAAGCTACGATTGATTTAAATAAAGCTATGATACTTGAAAATGCGCACCAAAATCTATACTTTTGAAGGCATGAGTGTACATGATTTTTAATTAAAAAATGTTAAAACCTAAAATTACAAACATGTTCCAGGTTGTTATATACGCAAATTTTATTTAGAAAATTATGAAAAATATCAATCCATTTTATTGTGATCCTAAAGCCCCAATGCACATAGTATCAAGAAATTTAGTTGTTAAAAATATGTGCCTGAAAAGGTTAAATTATTTTTTGCGCAAGCACGATACAGTTGCATTGTAAGCCCTAAAGATATTTTTGTATGTAAGATAAAATATTTTGGAATGGGAAAACCTGTGTCTAAGTAAATCTGGTATACCAGATTACTTTTTTTTTTGTATTTATCTTTATAAAATCGGCAAGGTCTAATGTATCTTCTTATGTTGATTTTTAAAGCAAACAGCAAAGTTCGATTGACTATAAACTTATTTCTTTTTTAATTTATTACATTCTCATCAGAGAAGGTATTGGATTTGTGTATGTATGTCTATGTATGTCTGTCTGTCAACACGATGACTTGTGAAAAAATTATTCTATTAGATCACTTTTTTTCAAAAATTCTCTGTATGGATGTTCATAGTATTCGAAAAGACAAACAATTTACCTTAATGATTTTTTTTCCCCAAAACCAAAAATTACCAGAGTTATAGCATTTAAAAAATTTCAAAAAACACGAAAATGAACATTGTCAGCTAAATATCGCACAATATGAAAAAAAGGCGAGAGAAAAAACATGTTGATTTTGAATCACCTACAAGATTATCAAAATAACTGGTTAAGTTTTGATAGAAAATTCAATTGACAAAGTGTGGGTCACTGAGGTTAGCGATATAATTCAGAAGTTAAAAAACAGTCAGGCTGCTGTGTAGACCGCATGTGTAACATTTAAAGTGTGGAAATAAAATTGGAAATGCACAAATTGAGTTTTGGAAAAAACGGCAGAAGTTGCAATAAAATGTTTAATAACAAAAGTTAAAAAAAAAGAATATGCATTTATTTTATACAAGACTATGAAACTACTTGTGTTGTAATGCTAATGCATGTTATGAATTGTAATAATATACATTTATGAAAATGATATAAAATTTGAGGGATAAACTCGAGTGCGAAACACGAGATACGTGATGAGAATATGTTCGTTAAAGCCAAAGGAGCTTTAACAAAACAGAATTAACAATCACTAAGTTACTGTTGTCGATGCATTGACCTTTAGTTTTAAAAAGTCTGTGCACAAGGGTGGGGAAATATATATATATATATACATATAATTAAAAATTTGTCTTAAGGATAACCGCAGGATTTCGCCGGGAGCAGGTGCTAATCTGAAAAATTGCACCCGCTTCCCGCGAAATCGCGGTAAAATTTCAGCCACAACCACGTCTCACAACCGTGAGATAGGTGGTTATATATAGGTATATATATATATATATATATATATAGACCATACATAGACGCGAGATAAATATAATATCAAGCGCGAAGCGCAAGAATCAACAGTCATAATGGTAAATTATTCTCAATAATTTTGTGGGACTTTCTGAAATGTTGTATTCCTGTCTATTTTAAATACATACATATAATTATTGATGATACCCGTGATTATCTAGGTTTATCTAGTTATTGTCTACTATTTTTCTAAAAATATTTGAGAGATAAAGAATCCAACGATACATTCGTTCTTTCAATTAAAAAATAGGATAATGAAAATCTGACATTATTGGATCAACAGTGTCTTGGAAAAGAAAAAAAAATACATCTCACACATAATTGAGATACTTTTATTCTTATAATATTTAATTCAGAAATCAACATTTTTCTATTTAAACTTACTCTAAAAAAAGGCATTGATTTCGCTTCTTAGTGACTGTATTTTCATCTTCGAGCATTCTAATTTTTCCAATTATTGAATTAAAATTTTTCGACGAATCTTGAACGTTCATACCATTAATCATTCCCATTTGCATTTCTATAGAAGGAAATTGTGGATCACCTCGTCCTGTAATGAAATATTAAAAAAAATAATAATGTAATATAAAAGAGTGATTAAAAATAATACAAAATAATACTTTTATTCTGAATGTACAATTAATTCTAGTTTGAATGAAAATACTGTTCTGAAAAATAAGCATAGCTTAGTATTAAAATATATGAAACAAGTAGAATAAACATATATAGCCAGACATTATGGCTGGATATGTAATAATTATACTACCGGATTTGAAGTAGATACAGAGATTTGTTGTCAGACTTCAATTCTGAATAGAATTGATTTTGATGGATAATGAACTGAGTAATATTTAATTAATTAACCAGTTTAAATTTTTCATAAAATAATCAAACCTCATATACTTTTTCTATTTTTAGAAAAAAATCACTAAAGTTTTTCTCTTGTGATTGAAGGAGGAGGTGGGTAAAAATCATTTTGAACTTACTTCCTAACTTTAACGGAACTTTCAATTTTCACCAACCAAGCCTCTTGAAAATTGCAACAGTTTTAAGCACAAGTATTTTTGCTCGTATAAACTTGTGTGATTTGATATATATCTTGATTTTGAAATTAGAAAAGATGACTTTTCTCATTTTTCAACATACTATTTTATTTGAATAAAGTCTATTCATTTCATTTAATATATTTTTACAAAAAATATTTTTAAGAGCATACCTTCTTTGAATGATAAATCGAGGGATGTATTGTATTTTGGGGTTGATCGGCCGGAAGAGCTTCTTGTACTTAGCGTGTGTGAACCTTAGGGCAAAATAATTGGGGAAAAAATTTATTTTAAGTAAAATAGAATTAATAACGAGAAAACCATTTTTAAATTCGAATCTATTATTGTGCAAAATTAATTTCGTCTAATAAAAAATCACTTGCGTCTTTTAAATAGTATAAATTATAAATTTTTGATAGAGGTTAACTAATTTTTTTCTTGGTATTTTAAAGATTTCTGTATGAACTATTAATTTTTTTATTAAATAACAAGTTTTTTTACCTCTTTCTGATGGTAAACTGGACATTTCTTGTAAGTGAGCAGAATAATAATAAATTGGACATTGAAAAGTAGTGCAACTTTCTTGTGAACTATGGTCTGTCTTATAACTTCTGATTGACATTTTGCGTCAGCGTCACTTGTGATGATTTTCACAGCAAACTAATCTCCGTAGAAAACTAATAACTTCCGTAAATACTTAAGAAAAAAATTTTATTTGCTCTTTTAACATTTTAAAATGTTTTTATCCTCTAATTTTTTCAAAATACATCCCTAAGAACCTAGAGTAAAAAGAGAATCTGACTGTCCGGCGTAAAATAACTCGTCGTACCTCTTTTTGACACTTGGAGGTTCTATTTGAGTCTGGTTTATTGTTAATTTTTTTAAATCGAGTTTTTAAATTGTTTGCAATACGTAGTTAACGATAATTTTTCTCAGTTTCTTCATTTTGAGTATTGAACTTTTATATATAGGGTGTCTACTCACCTGGAAAATCTAGAATCGTAAGGGAATTTTTGTATGTCTGGAAATCCCTGGAAATTTCATTGTATTTAGTTTAAAGTCAAGGAACTTTGTCGAGCATACTTAAATGTAAAAAAATATATAAAATTAAATAACAATGTCTTCTCACCTGTAAAAGTAACTTTTATAATACTGATTTTATACAGATTGAAATCAAACTTCTAATTATCATTTTTATTAATTTTAGATAAATATCTTTTATTGAAAATATTAATATAATATGCACTGAGTTTTAAGCATGAAAGTAAAATAAAAATTAGTTTCAATCATTATTCAAATTCACGGATTTAAAAAATGTAAAAAATGCTTAATTATGCTTTTAGAATTATTCATTTATTTGATTGTATGATGGCGATGATTAATATATTAATTAAATTGGCAAAACAAATTTTTTTTTTCTATAATGTCTTCCCTAAAAAATGTCTCTTTTTGGTGCTAAGGTTTTCCCTGAATTTCGGCACAATTTAAAAAATATATTTAGAAATCTCTTTAGCCGATTTTTGTAGAAAATTGCTTTTTTTACTTTAATTGTTATTGGATTATATTACTTTAGGAAACAGCCATTGTCATATTATTTAGTTAAGTACCTACATCTACTAGATTTTTACTAGAATTCAAAAAGAATCTTTCGTGGTTTCGCAAACCATTTTTTTCAAATGTACTGCTTGTTTTAATTAATCATCCGCTATTTATGGATTATTTTAATTTTACATAAAAAATAAAATCAGCAATGTTTTGCAAAAATTGGCTGTATATTGTATTACTCTGCTAAAATACAGGGGTTATTTTGAACGGAAAACGAACAGTTCTCTTTAAATTATCTGAAGTCAATAATTGTACGTAAGAAATCGGAATGCACGAAAATCGGAATGGAACTTTACAGATTTCCAAAAAATATTCTTGAGTCTGTGATTTTAATGAAAGCTTTGCAATTGCAACAGAAAGTTTTTTAATCTTTATAAAAAATGCTATCTTCTTATATTTAATGTATATTCTTCTGTACAGAAGCTATATTATATTTCTGCTAAAGGATATCAATGATACCGTGCTTTTCATTAAACTTTTTTTTGCCTAGCCCACTGAAGTATTTCCTACTGAAATACAGTAGAACTTCAGGAGAGTAGACAGCAATAGAAAGCAGGTATCCGTGGAAAAGTATAAAAATTAGGGGACTTTCGAGATTCGTTACTTATCCAGTGTCTTGAATATACGAAACTGTCTCCTTGAACTGATCTTGAATAACAATATGAAAATCGGAATTGCTGTTGGACAACTTGTTCACCGAAACTACCTAAAAAATCGAAATAGTACCTAATTGAAATGATCTACGCATTGCTGCCATTAAAAATACAAGTTTGAAGATTTTCGGATGCAGAATGAGTTTAACACCAGACTAATTTAGATCTTCAAATGTTTAATACATGATGTCAGATTAACTTCCTTCATTGTCAGATGCCACCCCTGCAAGCAAAGCTAACGAGTATATAATCGTTAGAAGAAATGTCTTTCATACTTGTCAAATAGTGTCTTCTCTACACCATATTCTTTGAGAATTCTCTCACCACTGACTTTCTTCATTAGCATTTTACCGCACAAATTGCGCAGTTATTGCATGCCATCCACGTAATTTTACTCTTATACTTTTCTTGGTATGTCGATGTCTCGCTATCGTACCGCACTGTGGGTGCAAGCTTCATTTGATATATTTTTACTTATAGCAATGAATTCTTCCCTGCTGATACCCTTCTTACCCTTTTTCATACGCCTAAATATCTCTCCATCTATCAATGCCCCTTAACAGGCCGTGTTGCTCTCTCATTCATAATCAGACTAACCACTTGGAAACTGTATGATTCGCTATCTAGTCCTGACCATAGTTCGACTCCACTTTTTAAGTGCCCATTTTCTATTATTCTACTGTCGCATCCCTTTTTCCTTATTTCAGGAACACATAATATACACAGGGTGCACTATCTAAATGTGGCCGATGGAAATATTGAATAACTTTGACAGATTTCAACCGATTAACAGACCAACAGACCGACGACTTTAGACGAGCTTAAGGACAATATTCGAGATATCGCCCGAGATGTTGGCAAATGTCATGAAAAATGCCAGAAAAAGAGCTGAATTTTGTATCCGCAATGTAGGTGGTCATTTGATCGATGTTGTTTTTGGAAACTGAATGGAAAAATTGTAAACCTTCAAATTTGATAAACATAAATAGGTAGTTTTTGAAAATCTGTTGAGAATTGTTCAAGTTATTCAATATTTTCATCGACCACATTTAGACGGCACACCCTGTATATAGCTTCCTTTCGTGTATTGTTTCTCGTAATTTTCTTTCCTGAGGATCATTTAACCCTCTAGATTTAGAATTCCAAAGATCTAGTGTCCATTCATTGCCTGAAATTTGACCTTTACCTTTTCCAGAAGCATGATTTTTGCTAAAGAATGTTTTAATTCATTACGAAGCTACGCTATTGTTTGTATTGTACACTCCCAACTATTAACTCATTGAGAAAAATATATTTTGCGGTTAAAGAAAATCATGTCAAAAATAATTAGCCAGTTTTCATAGGGTGAAGAGTTAAATTATAGCGTCAGAGGGATAGAAATTTAAACATAAAAAAATGCATGGCTGGTTTGTGCTGTCTACTGAGGAGGGTACCAGCCTTCATCTGGGTAGTATTAGATGAGAAAATGCATACATTTTTTCAATGAATAAAATAAATAAAATTGTTGGTATATGTAAAAATATTTAGAAAAAATTACGCAAGAATGGACTGAGTAGATGAGAAATTTATATTACATTTTTAGTGAAAATAAATGAAGTAAATTTGTTGTGCCACACTCAATGACTGAGTCAGTTGAAATGCCATTATGGGTAGAGATTTTGAGAATTCTTTATGCCGTATTTTGGTTTCTTTTGGTCTTTCAAATTCATTAAAGTTTAGACTGTAAGATTCTGTCCCTTTAAAAATATTAGAGTTTCATTTTTTTTCACAGTAAATCCCAGGAATAAATTTTATCTTAAAATTGTATAAGAATGCCGCCGAACGTTTTTCTGACGAAAGATAAAATTTAACTGACGAAAGTAACTATTTCACAGATGTGATATGTCAAAAGGCTATGTCTAGGTTCACCGAAAAAATTTCCTCCATAAATTTGAAAATTCTTGTGGCAATAATTTTTCTAATCGTCTCACTTTATTTAAATGATTTTAACCAAAAAATCATATACCTACACTTACAGAACAAATAGGCTGCACATTGGTAAGTTTTTATTTTATAGAGAACACTCAGCCAAGTTCAGTCCTTTACTTTAGTTAAACAAACCTTTAGTTTCTGTCGTCTCTAATGAAGAATTCGAAAAATGTAAACAAACACTATATAGCATAAACTAACCAAAGTGCAGCCTATGTATTATTCAAGTGTAGGTGAATGATTTTGTGGTTAAAATAATTTAAATAAAGTGGGATGATTTAACAAACGAATATACGGCGAGGATTTTCAAATTTATGGAGGAAATTTTTTCGCTGAACCTAGACGCAGCCGTTTGACATATCACATATGTCAAATAATTATTTTCGTCAGATAAATTTGATCTTTCATCAGATAATCGTGCTGCAACGTTTTTGTCCAATTTAAAGATAAAATTTATTCCTGGAGTTTACTGTGTTCCTATCTTGAAAATTTTTTGCCACACCTTCGAATTATTGAAGTCAATTGCAAATTTATGGAAATCTTTTCAAATGCCCAGGAAGTTTTTTTTAATCCTCTGAGATTCACCAAAATATTAAAAAATCCCGTTAAATTACGTAAAACAAGACATTTCCTCTCAATTCCTGCTCATAAGTTCTTTATAAACCATTGAAATTATATTTGAAAAACCCCATAATATCCCGTAAAATCAATAAAAACAAACTCGAAGCCGCTGAAATCCCTTAAAATCCTAAAAAATCTGGCAGAAATTTTGTAATAAAAAAACTTATCTTTGCATAGGCTGTCGTAATTGTCATTGACACCAGGCGTGAATTCTGTTACGTTTGTCAAATTCTTATTAGAACTTTTAATTGTTTTAAATTGTAGATAATCCTTTTTTTTAAATAAATGGATTTGTCCGTGTTTGTAAAAATATTTAAAAAGAATCGTGCAATAATGGGCTGAGTAAATGAGAAATTTCTATTAAATTATTAGTGAAATATAATATATATTATTATAATTTATATTAGCAAAAATTCGTTCAAAATTGTTTAAACTTTTGATTAACTATATATAAAATTGTTTGTCACTTTGGCTTACAAATAATGTATTTTACCACATTTTTAATGTAATTTGAATCTTTTTAAGATTTATTAATTATTTTTATATTTTAGAATTTCGTTCGACGCGCTTATAGTATTTTCTATAAATTTTTAAATTGGGCAAATTCCTTACGCGGCCAATCATTCTACACGCAGAGAAAGAACCTTACATTTCACTGAAAACCAAGTTAAATCTACCGATCTTCCTAGTACGTATTTGGACAACATGACAGTTCAGTAAACGTTACAATTATAGGCAAATAAGAATGACTATCAATGATGGTCACTAGTACCGATTCTCAAGTGGTGCTGACCTGCGGATCAGTAGATTTTACCGATCCAGTCCTTATTCTGTACAGTCCCTGGATACTGTATTTACGAATTATCATGTCACTTTAACGAATAATATAATCTGAATTATGTTATCGGCGTATACTACAGTTAAGACATTACTATAAATTGTGAAAAAGTATTGCTAAAAAAAAATTAATAATTAAAAGCACGGTTATTTCTTATAAATATTTTCGGATATACTTATAATTAATCGTTATTTGTAAGTTATAAATGCTTATAATACCAGGTGTATACATATGAAACCGGTATTGCCAATACGTGCCTTCAAACAACGATTTGCGGGGAGCATTAATTTTCTGTTTCCATTTGGGTAAATCGGCGATAGAATCTCATCGAATGCTTGTCGAAGCTTAC